>NW_020213165.1:0-1488 GCF_003070985.1 Temnothorax curvispinosus
ATACTCGTCTCGGAAGGAGACTTCGAATGCGGACTACTCGGTTTTATTAATTGTTTGCGAAAAGAACCAGGAGGCGAAATAATTAGAAGCGTATTTATTCAAGATGACAAAGCGCCTACATTTTCTTTGCAAGAACCATTGTACACGAAGCAGCTACAGTTGGACCTACCCATCAACGTTATACGTTCCGGTAATGTTTGGGGATCATACAGGCATTTACCATTACCATCGTTGGAATCAAAACTTGTTCAGAGCGCTCACGTTACACAGATGGTATGTTAAGATGTTCTATTAAATTTTATTATGAATAATAATAATTAATGTTTACTTACAACAGGTACAAGGAGATCTGAGTACTCTCTGCTGGGCACAGAACAGAATGTCTCGCATTAACCATGAAAACCTCGTTGATGTAATTTATACGTCTGTTAATTTTAAAGATATCATAGTAGCTACTGGCAGGATCAACGCTGAAACTATCGCACCCGTTTTCGAACGCGGTAACGATTGTTTTATCGGCATGGAATTCGTTGGCTTTAACACGCATAAGCAAAGAATTATGGGATTATGTACACACGGGTAAGATATAGAGTATTAATACATATAGGTATACGATAGAAAGAACTCTTTGCAATTGACAGGATTAATTTCTATTTTATATGAGTACCGTTAATTAGTATTAATAATGTTTTAATTTAAATAACATTAATTTAAATTTAATATTAAATTAAAAATATGCGAGATATACGTCATTTTAAAGTAACGTTTAGATAAATAAATACATTTTCAAAATTTTTATGCATAGAGGAATGACGAACATTCGTGTGGCCGACAAATATCTCAGTTGGATTATACCTGACAAGTGGACAATGGAAGACGCAGCAACGGTTCCGTGTGTGTACAGCACGTGTTACTATGCTTTATACATGAAGGGTAAAATGAAAAAGGGAGACAAAATCTTAATCCATTCTGGTACTGGAGGCATTGGTCAAGCTGCGATCCATCTTGCGCTACACGAAGGTTGCGAAGTGTTTACGACAGTTGGAACTGTCGAGAAACGACAGTTTATAAGAGAAACGTTTCCCTCCATTCCCGAAGATAATATCGGAAACTCTCGAGATACAAGCTTTGAACAAATGATTATGCAGCGTACAAAAGGTCGTGGGGTGGATATCGTATTGAATTCCTTAGCCGAAGAGAAATTACAAGCATCTGTTCGCTGTTTAGCAAATGGTGGCCGTTTTCTAGAAATTGGAAAATTTGATATGGTTTCCAATAATTCCTTGGATATATCTATCTTTTCTAAAAATATCAGCTTTTATGGCATTTTATTAGAGGAATTCTATTCAAACGCAGAACAAAAGTTTAAGTTGTGGAAAATAATAACCAAAGCATTAAAAGACGGTGCTATTAAACCACTATGCAGAAGAGTCTTCGAAAGGAATGAAATAGAAGCTGCCTTTAGATATATGGCCGCTGGAAAACATA
>NW_020213166.1:0-13386 GCF_003070985.1 Temnothorax curvispinosus
TTGTATGTAAACTAATATTTACTAAAATGTAGAAAATTTTTTTCTCAGTGTATGATTTCTCCAAATACTATTAAATTTCATTTTGTATAATCGATAAAGTGATTATTGTATATCGAAATTCTGTGTTATAAAATTTGACATATTCTACATATTTGAAATTGATACTTTATGCGTTCTTTTTTTTTTAGAGAAAAATATGTTGCGGATATTTGTAATCGTTATCATCGCGAATGCAGCGATGGCGCAGGTGCCATTCTTGGGTACGTGTCCAAATTTGGAAGCAATGCAAAATTTCGAACTTGACAGAGTGAGTATCAGGATAATTCATGTGAATGATCCGGAATGTACAATACGTATATAATTACTCTGAGTAATTTTTTAAATCTATTATTATGTATATAAGATTATAAAAAGTTGTTTTCTTCATAAATGAAATTATAGCTATTAATCATCTCTGTCTAAATCTCTAACTTAATAAAGAATCGAAATATTATTTTGACTTATAATTATACGTAACTTATAAAGTCAAATAATGTTTATGTCTTAAAACATATCTCTTGCGTATTCAAATTAAAAGTACATATACTATAAATATCTTTCTTTTTCTAGTATTTGGGCAAATGGTACGAAGTGGAGAGGTATTTTGCGTGGTTTGAATTTGGTGGAAAATGTGTGACAGCTCAATACGGTCTTGAGAATGACACGGTGAAGATCACCAATAAACAAATTTCCTCATTGTGAGTATAGCACGCAACGTTACCCAACTCGTAGAGTAATTTTAAACTATTAAAAGCGAGAAAGATAGAATGCGATACGAGATAGAGTGATGTCATAATCGCTGACAATTATCCACTTGGAGTAAAGATCTCTGTTCTCTTGCGTAGAACTGGAGTCGCAACGAGTATCGAGGGCATTGGAAGGTTAATTGGCAGATCCGATGACCCTAAATTGTCCGTCACTTTTCCATCCTTGCCATTGCCGTTCGATGCACCTTATTGGGTTCTAGACACGGATTACAAGTCATACGCCGTGGTATGGAGCTGTACAAATCTCGGAGTCTTCAAGTAAGTTTATATGCAAAAAGAACGTGAGAAAAATATGTATAAGAGCATTAATATTACATAAGCATTTTTCAAGTGTTTAAATGTTTATCTAATATAAAGCTGATAAGTTTTTTCGTACTATTATCATTAAATATTTGCTTCACGTTTTTGTACCGTTAAAATAAGTAAAAATATATCTTAATTTTTTAATAAATTATTCATTGTACATTTATGCGGTAAAGACGCATTTTCTGGAAAATAAAAGAAAAATATACTAAAGATATATTAAACTAGATCACTGAGGAGTTTTGCTAGATTGTTGAAATTATAAATGCGTTCTGTTTGCAGTGTACGAAATGTTTGGATTTTGACGCGAGAACCGAAACCGCCAATCCCAGTCGTAGAAAAGGCTTATCAAGTTATCGACAAGAACAACATCAGCAGAGCGTACTTCATTCGTACAGATCAGAAAAATTGCCCGGCCTCGAATTAAGAACGACCTATGGATCTCTACAAAGAATATGCTCGGGGGAAAATGTATTTTTTTGCGATGCAGCATTGTACGCGATTCCTTGAATTGCAAATCACAATATTTATTGCCAGTGATAATGCGGATGCTGGCTTTGCTCACGATTACTCAAGTTACGATTGTGTAACGAGTACAGCGAATGCGCTTGAATTAATAAGATTGTTGTAAATATTTATTTTACATTCAATATCAAAATATTGCGCAGTTGCAATGTTTAAAAAGTTGTATTTTTCTCTTTTTCTCTCCCTCTCTGTTTCTTTCTCGTAACTGTGATTTTTAATGCAATATATATAAAAAATTGAATATTGTCCGTGACAATAAAATTTAATTTCAACTTTAATCCAACTTAATTTAATTAATTAAAAATTTAATTTAAGGAGATCTCTCTCTTTCTCTCTCTCTCTTTTCTCTATTACCTATTACCTATATTAAAACGCGTCATTATAAATACACAAGGAGCATAATTATAATTATATGTGTAATTATATTGATAACATTTTGACCGCAAGATAAGAGTTTGTATGTTCTAACTTATTTGTTATGACACTTAAATAAGAGAAAAAGGAAACAGAAAAAGAATATTTTTAAAATAAAAAATGCAAATTTACTACAGTATAAATTGAAGAACATTATAGAAAATAGAGATTTGAGTGCAAGATTGCTTCGTTGTATGTGTGTGAGCAAAGATTAATAAGTAAATTTTGTAGATATTTCATACTAAAGATGATATCGCCTGAACAATCGATGATCTTGCAGTCAAAATGTTCAGATGCAAACGCATATATTATCTACATTTGTATCTCAACGGTTACAGCTACATCCTATATTTTGTATGCGTTTTTTGTACGTTCTTTATATTATTTATATAATTAATTTGTTATGTATATTTATTTATTTGTTGGAAATATTATGACTGAGATTGACACACACATTGATAACTTGCGTTAATTTTGGAAATTGTTATGAAATCTGTGAATAAGTCATTACTACTTCTCAGGTTGAGTAACCATATCTCGTTAATTATCGTTAATTATCCGTTCGTCATGCTATTTTATAATTATTCAATATCGTATCTATTTTTTTACGTATATTTAAAGAATGTATATAAAAATGAAAAATTTTGAGAGAAAAATAAAAATCCGTTTTTTTGTTGACGTTATTGCGCTTTTATTGCGACGTTATAACTTGTAACTTTTATAATGTACGAAGTTAGCGACTGCATGTGATGTTCTAAAACATAATGATACTTAATCATCGACGATTGGTCATGTAGCACTCTTCAATTATCATTGGGCCCGTCGGGCCCATTTGTTACACGGACCCTTGGCTGCGAAAGGTCTTTGACCAATAAGGTTTTAGTAAACGTCGCGCACTTCTCAGCAAGTACCAGTCTCCGTTGCAAGATCGCGCGATGTACGTCAGAGAAGTGAAAAGTTCTCTTACCGTAATCAACGTATCGGCCGGTAAGAAAAGATATCTCGCGAACCAGTTATGAAAATTCAATTATGCAAAAACGACGCGAGAAATATTTAGTTATCCGCGTAACCGGCGTATAACGATAATTTACGCGCGAGCGAGCATCCGCTTTGTAATATTGCATGCATAATACATGCGGCGATGGTGAGTACAACCATCGCGGCGTGTATTTATTTATAGCCGGGAAGGAACGCTAATAAATAGCCACGTAAAAAGTTTCATTAATGGGACGGTACAAGTTCCGGGTGTAATAATCGATCGCGACGCACAGACACCGCACGCGTCGTCGAGTCGCACAAAGTTCGCGATTGCGGACGGTCCAGATCGAGCGATGACACCCGGCGGTGTCTCCCACGTTAAAAATGCGGGAAATGACCGTGGCCGAAATAAATCGAGCGGCGACCGGCGAAAACACCGCGCGCGCAACAATACCCTTAAATTAAACAAATAACGGCGACGGGGTGTGGTCGCGTGCGAGACGGGCCTTCGGGCATTGTCACGTGCCATCCGCGCAAACAGAACACTATTCAATTGCGAACCTGCAGGATATGTCATCAGGGATGCATTGTGCAGCGAGAGAAAGAGGAGTCGCGATGATCCCACGAATCACCCCGCAAAAAATGTACGAATCTCTTTTTCATTTCCGACGGGTGCGCAGATCGTAAATTCTGACGTAAATGTGACGTAAACAGAAACATGTATAATAATTGTAAACACACACACACACTATTATATACATCTATATATATTTCAAACATAAAAAAAATATTTAATTTGACTAAGATGCAAGATAAATTTAAAATCGAGTTTTTCGAAATCCTAATCTGTAAAAAAACAAAATTAAGTAATCATAGAAAGCATTGCATATGCTAATCGTAAGTTATGTATTTAAATAAGTTTAAAATTAAAGTTTAGAATCATTTATATTTATAAGAATCATATTTCAAGATATCGAAAGCCTTAATTATCATATGTTAAGATGGAGAAGAACTGAAATAATTCGAAGAAATTCTCTGCTGTTTTAGTGAGCATCTGAACGCACTTAAAATTCTGAATCTCCTCTTTAATATTGCGCTATTATGAGCTTCACTCTTTGTTCCTTTAGTTTGTTTTCTTCTCTTTTTACTCGTATCGGCCAAAAATTGGCGTATTCGCCTGAGCCGAAGACTCGTTTCCGTATAATCGTCGCCATCGCTCGTAATAAATTAAAACGTGGTAGAATCTAAATCAAGATCTAGAGGCAAAGAATCTGCTAGGAGCCGAGGGACCCCTTCCGAATTTATCTCGTCGCGTCGTTCCTCTCTTCTCGAGAACTTCTTTTACGCACGAAATGAAGCAAGGAGGATGGGGGGAACGATGAGACAGAGGGCGGAAAGGGGGATGCACGATCGGGCTCACGGCGGCCAAATCTCGGCGTGGGCCCTACGGTTCTCGAGGGGCACGGGCAGCAGTCCCTAATAACAGGGTACACCGAGGCTAAACAAACATACACGCCCCTGGCAGCTCTCGCTGAAAGAGTGCACGGGAAACAAATGGGAAAAAAATGCTCTTTCGACACACCGTGCAACAATTTGAGGATGGAGTATATTTACTTATTTCGCATAATTTAAAGGAAAACAGATATTCTATCGCGCACCTGCCGGTCGCTTCTGACTTCTCGTCTCCGGTTTGAAAAGGAGACGAGAAGTCTCGAGAATTTGAGAGAATTCGAGACCAAGTATTTTGTCGCGGTACAATTGTATTTATAGTTAAAATAAATAAACTTTTCTGGGTTATTTAGAGAAATTGTATAATGTACTTTGTTAATACTAAGTTTTTATTAAAGAATTCAGTCAAATGTTAATTTTAAATTTAAGAAAAGAAAGAATAAGAGAGTAAACATAATTTAAGATTACTCTACGCAAATTAATTAGAATGAAAATTGGCACATTTTGATCATATTTAATAACTTCCCAAGAAAAGATCACCAGATATATAAAGTCTAAATTCGTTAATATCGAGTTTTTCGTATTTTTCAATTTAGCATTTGATAAAGCTTTTTAAGATTTATGATATAATATAATAAGGTCTTTTTAAGATTGAATGCAGATTCATAATTTACGTAACAGAAATTAAATAACCGAAAAAATGCTCTTGAGTAATTGGAGCGAGCAGAAGATAATTGGACTCCATTATGCATTAAGGAACTAAACAAGATTTCGTAAAACTCCATGTTACACGTAGTTATACATATGCAAAACATTGAAGAACACCCTGATGCGTAGCAACAAGCATTATTATGTATCTCATGGTTGTCATATGTTTTGTTATAACGGCAACAAGGAAAGGTACTAAAATTTTGTTTAAAAAGGAAATATGCTCGTCTCTTTAAAGATATCTCGTATTCTGTCATGACTAATATCGAGATAAAAAAAGAAGAAGAGGCGTTCCACTTGATTTCTTTTTGAAGAGCGGGAGAAACGAGTTGTTTGCGTTTCACCCCAGGGTGGTCCACGTCGAAGGACCCACATCATACATAGTTGAATTTAATAACGAACGTTCGGGAGGCATCCAACCGTCTGTAATTTCACCTAAATAATGCATCCTATGTAATTAATCAGAATGAGTGCTCGTATTTCTTATTATTAGCACTACTTAAGTTACTCGCGTCGTTTAAAAAAAAATATTGCTGTATAAAAACTTAATCTCGATCGTGTCTGGACAATATTACCCACAATTACAATATTTTCCACAATAGAGATGTGCATTTACTAATTATAACAGGCATTGCTCCGAATGACCTGTTTTGCATCGCGAAAGACTTCTTTGTGGCTGCATTGCCTCGCATTGAATCGCGTCGCGTGGATTATTTATCGTTTTCTTAATTTAGAATTTTAGATGGAAATGTGAAACAAGGACGTTGAGCATGGAGGTCGTTTCATTTGTCTCTAGCTTATGTGAAAAGGCTGGTATAAGGGACGCGCGAAACGCGAGAGAACGAACGTTAAGTAAAAAGCCGCGAAGAAGAAGAAATGCGCGCGGAGGAAGAAATGCGGAGGAAGATGAGGAAGAAGGAGAAGAAGAAGAAGAAGAAGGCGAGGACGAAGGTAGATGAGACAAGAGGCATTCTGGTTTGTGGGCACAGCCGCTGCCTGCAGCCCACAATTATGATAATAGCCCCTGAGTCCTGAGTCTTGTTAGGCCAGCGTGCAGCCCCAGCTCTTTTATCTATATCTTCTTATTTTCAGCCTCATGCTCCCCCGCCCCCCTCGTACTGCGGCTTCTCCTACTTTCAACCCTTTGCGTCCTCGCGAGGTCAGATGGGTTCAAGCTGATCGATTCGCCGGCGAAGAAAAACTAAATCCGATATATATCCCAGCCTTTCTCGTAGCGCTCGCGATTCCGCGCACCGATGATATCTATCGCCGAGGCTCCGTTCCGGAAAGGATTCGAATAACTATGCTTTATGTCTCTCCCACGAATTTTGCAGTGTATCAAGTGTCCTGTTGAGATGTACGTGTCATATCGTTCAGGTATCAGGTATATGAAACGAGAAACCCCGTCAGAGCTCCGGTAGGTACTTCTCCTTTGTCGCGTTCGTAAATTTTTGCACTTTGATATCGTATCGCGCGGCATTGTGAAATAGCTGGACCAAATAAAGCACGGCGGCCGCCGGGAATTGTCAGCGACTGCCAACGTACATACGTCGCCCGGTCTGTAAACGTTGTAAAAAGCGGTAACAAACGGCGTGCGCTTTAATCCATTTTCAGGCGCTACCGTCTGGTCTTTTGAGCGCCGCGGAAAGCGTTAATTGGAGGCCGCGCCGCGATCGGCGCAAAGAAAGTCTTGTAAAGCGGAAACCGCGTGATAATGTACGCAGCTCTTTCTCTCTCTTTCTTTCTCAGTGGATAGACGGGGACCTTCTTCTGGCATACCGGTGTATGCGCGTGTGCACCCCGTCGCGTCCGACTGCGATGTAAAAGCTGCGGTCCAAAAGTGCGCTACCTTATTTCTACTAAAAGCTGTTCCTTGTGAAGCGCATAATCGCGTTTCCTTAATGATGTACTATTACGATGGCTGTCTAGAGAATGAGATTCCCAGAAGAGATATTCTTGCATCTAAAGGTATATTAAAATGGAATATCATGAGAATTAATTTGATTACTTTTAGCGCGATATCACGTTGATGAATAAATTCTTTCCCTTTGAATGAATTTTTCTGTTATCATAAAATAATGCAGTCCAAATATAACGCATATGAACGTACTTTGCTAAATAAAAGCAGACATAAAATTTACGATATAAATTATAACGTACATTTATGAATTAATCGTAAATTGAAAAATATATAAAAAAAGATGTAATAAGTAAATCCTCAGGTCTCACGATATTTTCCACAGAAGCTGCTACTAGGATAAATTCGGATAAACCGTGAGTTTGGCCGACGACTGCTAGATATACGACTATTTGTACAGATTAGAACCGACAAAGGGGTCCGTTCTCTCTTCTTGACGTTGCCTTGATTTAAACGAAGCGCCCTGTATTTGCAGTAGATTAAACCGCGCTTCATGCCGCGCACTGCGGTGTCTTGTTTATGATATCAGCTGCACCGCTTTGGAAACCATTGTACATTGTGCTCACGTGCCGACTAGCATAGGCAGATAGATATCTGAACTTTTAGACATAGTTATCAGGATTACCATAATTTACGCGTTTTTTCTAAGCGGTGTACATTGGTTTTTATTTTTGCGTTCCATATTAATGAGAAACTTGCAAAAATGGCGGAAATTCCTTAGATTACAAAATAAATACTTTTTCGCAATCTCTTTAATTAGAAATAGGCATAATTGTAGTCATCGCTCGAATTAAACGGAAGAATAACGATTTATTACGGGAGCGAGTCACTCTGTAATTTGTTTAATGTAAAAATAAAACATCGTAAAATTTGATTACCGCGGCGTATACAACTCTAATTTAGGTCTATTCGTTCTTATTATGTTCACAAGAACCCTTATACTAATATGCTTTTTTAATTTTTAGTAACATGTAATTCGTATCGACGATATGATATCGGGAGCGACGAGCAAATAAGCTCTCTGATGCATCGACGATAAAATATTAAACGGTAACTCATGTAACTGTATAATCGCTGAGATTAAGTTAATAGCCGCATGAGGACGACGCGGAGAAGACGTACGTAAGAACGTATCATACGAATTTACCCATCTCGCGTATCTCACCGACCACCAGTGATCAGATCGGGCCCGTTAACAGACAGAATTCCGCGCTGCTTGGACCATGCTACACGGTAAGAGAGTAATCACCCGGACTTTTTTCTCTTATTTTTCCTACCGCTGTTATCTCCCGGTTTTTATGCCGCACGAGCTTTTCAATCAACCGCGAATTTGCAAAACGAGTCCTGGCGCCCCCCGCACGTCTCCCGTACCTTCGTTCTCTCGCTCGTGCATCGTCCGGTAATAACGGCGTTCGGTAATCAAGCACGTCCTGGTAGACAGGAAGAAGGAGAGGTGGACTCGTAAGACGATCGTGATTCGACGCGGCTACGTGGGCGTTCTCCCTATCCGTCGTCGATCTCGAATTATGGAAATGAACGATGGATATTCCAATTGCCCCCGATTCCTCCGGGATGAAATTCGAGAGCGCCTCGTCTTCCACATTTTGCGCGTTCGCAGCAGGCATACGTTTTTTTTTTTTTAGTAAAATAAACAAAAAACCGTTGCCGTCAATAATAATCGAAGAGGAGAAAACGTTGGAAAGTGTGATCAAATGCGTGGTTTATCATCAACAATTTGACATGTCGAGCGTTCACTGCTCGCACACTTCTCCCCAGCCAGAACGTATGATTTATAATCTTGATTCATGCATGGCAATTTTGTGCCGATAGGAAAATATAATGTATGGAAATGTGACTTGGATTATATTGAATGGAAATTGATCAACAAGATTGGACGACTAAAACTAATCTGTTTCTTCTACGAGTTGGTAAACATTCTTAAATCTATTCGTAAAATTATTATATAGTTTATACATAAAAATAATCATTCTACAGCTAAGGAAAGCACTCACTTATTTTATTTTATTTTTTTTAAGTAAGTTCTTTTACAACAAGAAATATTTTCTTACTAATAGTTTTCAAATGTCTTGACACAAGTCTTTGAAAACCAGAATATTGTTTTGAGTAAATTTAATGTTTACAATGACTTTGTGGTAGATTTGCGGATTAAATATTTGATAAGGTTATGTATCCACAAATCTACCATAAAGTTATTGTAAGTATTACATTTACTTAAAACAATATTCTGGCTTTTCAAAGATTTGTGTCAAAATATTTGAAATCTATTAGTAAGAAAATATTCTTTATTATAAAAAAAGGTATTTAAAAGAAAAAAAATAAGTAAGTGCTTTCCTTGGCTGTAGAACGATTTTATTTTTCTCTGTGTTGATATTTCTAATTAATATATCGTGTGTTTTTTAATAAGTTTTTTAATAAAAAAAAAAATTTAAATTTTGCGGTTACGTAATCAATGCAAAATACTTGAAACATTAGTACGATTTTATTTATCTAGGGCAGATTGAATCATGTTGAAAGAATAAGAAAGACAAATAAAAGAGCTTTTCACTTTGTTTTCTTTAGCGATTGGCACCGGTTAATTGGATAGCAAGGTATTATACGCCTCTCGCAAGGGAAAAAGAAGAAAACCAAGTGGCCTGCCTGGCGGAATGAGGTGCGACTTTCAACTTCAGGTAACACGTGACGGAGCCTGTTACCGAAGTACCGTGAATAAAGGTCCTGAAATTTATTGCTTGCGAGGAGTGCTGTTATGCTTACGATTTTCTACGGCTAACAACGCCAATATTACAGGTCGAATAACCATTAAAAGATGTAAATATCAGTTGACAAGAGAAGCATCGATTGGTCATATATCTCATTAATATTTTGATATATTGCCTCAAATGGAGCTCTTTTAATATATTAATAATATTTTAAGAATTCCTCGTTTTTAGACTGTTTTTCACGTGCATATTGTCGCGTCGTTTTATCAAAGGATTTGTCTTTGTCGCAATAGACTGCTCGAATATCGTTAAATGCCACTGAATAGATAAACAGTATAGGTCTTGTTGATCAATATTTCACGAGAGTTCGGAGCACGTTGCATGCTCTCCGCAAATCGTAGATTTAAATCAATAATTAGCGATAAACGACAGAAGTTTAATGATTAAAAGGCTGACCAATTAAAGGTTGACAAGTCGCAAAACTGCAGCTGCAGTTAGCAGGTGACTGATGACACGCACGAGTCAAATTATACATTCTAGGAAATCTTTTCCAGCGCGCGCAAAATGAGCGATCTCCTCGAGTATTAAATTTTTTCCCCGCTAAACCTGTCGCCCGGAGTAACGTAAATTGAGTCAAGTCGCAAACAATAGAAGAGAGATCGCGCTTATAGCACGGAGCTAAGCCGACTCTGCGCTCGCGCGATATCGCCCGTCGGTGAATTTTAAATTCAATTCCGGTCTCGTTGGAGCGCGGCCGTTCGTTCGATCTCCTGGTCGTGGACCCACGACCATCGTTGGGTTCCCTCGTAGGTGGACCTCGGCAACCCTCGGCCGTGCTCGGTCGCTCTCGGCAGATAGGCCTGCTCCGACTCCGACCCCAGACGACCCATGGCGATGGTAGCACACAACTGGTTGTGGCTTTCACGAGGCAGGCACGCCGCGCGCTCTCCATGAGCGCGTTCCGCTCCGCTCGCACCATTCCGTGTCGCCGCCGCACCGTCCTGTCGATTTCGTCGTACGCGCGTCTCCCTACACGCGTCGCGGAGCATCGGGGCATCGAGGCGGCCTCGAACGCGCGTTTCTCGCGTGTGGGAGTGTCCCCTTGCGTCGGATATATAACGCGCGTGCCGTGTGCGCGAGCTGTCAAACGGGTGCCGGGGACCGGCGCGCGTTTTCGCGCGGAATCGCACGCGGCCGAGGAAAGAAAAAGGGCGTCACGTGCACACGCGGGGGTTGTTGACTACCCCCGCGTCGCCGATTTGCATCGCGCGAAATATGAACGGCGCGTAACGAGTGTTGTGCGGGTGTTCTCGCGTGCCGTGCGGCCGTAAATATATATACACACACACACGAGAATACAAACGTCACGTGGCGGCCACGATGCTCTGGCGACTTGTGATACTGCTGCTTTTGGTCGTCGCGCGGCCAGCCGCGAGCTACTTCAATCTCTTCCTCAGCTACGCGGAGGTTCGCAGGCTACTGGGTAAGACACTTCTGTTGATCTTCGTAAGACTCGTAGAGGCAATGAAGAGGCGAGAGTAGGAGGCCGACGTTCGTTCAGCCGTTTCGCCGGTTATTGTTCTCTACTACTCCGTTTAACGAAGACCCGTGAATGCAACAATGCAATGCTCCGATAAAGATCTTGCTTTTCCTTTTATTCTTACTCTTACGTACGTTTTTATATATTTTTATAAATCAATTGAAGTGATTTGTTGAGAGAAAGAGAGAGAGAAAGAGGAAGAATATGTAAATTGAAGCGATAATATGCGATAACATTAACTTTCCTTATTCATTTCGATTATATACGCGTTAGAATGGAAATCAATTCGCAAAAATTGCAAAATAATTCCTTAAAAAGTTACATCTGTTGAATAATATCAGGCTATTCATAGATTCATCAAGCATTATTTTTAATATTTAGATTCAATTTAAAAGTTTAAAGAACGAGATAAGTTGGAGCATTATTGTTGGGGCGACAATAAGAGAAGTTTCACTGCGATATACATGCATGTGCTTTTGTATGCAGTTTCTTTCAACGCATAACTTTAAACTTATCTCGTCTCCGTCCGTGGAAGACAGTAATATCTAACGAAAGAGCAAAAAAAAGACAATCGTGCCACTGTCTGTGCAGTAAAACAAAGTTCAATATACTCCAAAGTGATATAAGACTTAATATCAAATTTTTTGACCGCAAAAAGTGAATCTTTCTGCAGGCTTAAAAAATTGAAAGCAAGCGATTTTTAAAATTTACAAATTTTCAAAAATACGTTAACATATAACAACATGATACAGAGAGATAACCTTTTCTTTTAGACAAAGAGAATAAATTCGGACTTTTAAATTGCCATACAAACAAACTCAAAACAAAGAGTTCATGCTTTAGACACTATTACCTTCCCTCGACTATTTGCGCATTGCTGCCGTTTGTTATTTTTGAACGTTGAGTTTGGATTGTGTTTTCTTGCATCCTTTGCGCTATTTTAAACATCGTTTACATATGTGTTAAATTAGCGTATCTTCTTTGCGCGTCTTATTTTTCTTATAACGCAAGGATTAAAAATATATTTTGTATTGTATCGAGAAAAACATCGTGTAAAAAAATTATATGTCTATCTAATTTTATAGTCTGTGGCGCACGATCTTGTCGTACCAAGTAACGTGGCGTGAAAAAATAAAGGGCTTTAAAAATATCCGTAAAAAGTTATTATATTCAACGAGCTATCGCGACTAGATCTCAATGAATCCAGAACTGCATTTTAGTGTAAGTATATATAATAACATCAATTTCTTCCGAGGTTACGTGTTAATCGTATTCCGTCAATGAGAGCAAAACCTCGCACTTCATTCGTCCCTCATTTCTGTGCTGCACGGTAATAACTTCGGGTACGGAAACCGGTATAATTTCAGGTATAAATCCGGTTAGGGGCGACTTGAGAACAGGAAAATTGGCCGTCACGCATATCTCGTATCGGAATTCCCTTTTAAAGCGATCGTTTTCCACTTTGTGGTTATTCTCGACGCAGCACGCGCAATTATCAGATAGGGCTGTTAACGGCGTATTATCGATAGTGATTTAATTCGGACGAGCGGTGTTGCGGCAAACACGGCTATTGCGATGAGGTAACTGGGAACAGTGGGGATCCGCCTTTTTTAAATCCCTGCGCGTCTATTATGTCGAGAAACGAAGCTATTGTTGAAAGTCTATCCCCAAAACTACAACGACGAACGCTTAGTGCAATTGAGTGTTGGACGTTAAATAATCGTCCGTCAATAGCTTATACGCCAAGCTCCGAACTATCCGATGATTAATCGTCATCATCGTACGCGCAGTTGTTTCATTTAACCGCACGCCTTAATTGAAACATACCGCGCGTCGCGATGCATAATCAGTGAATGTCAATAGCGGCACGGTAGAGCGTTGAAATGTTCGCCGCGATATTACGGACAGTCGTTGTATCAGACATTTTGAATTGTTGCGAGAGAATTCGAAGCTATTTATAGCCACAAGAGCCATCTAACACCGACCGAAATACCTGAAAGACGAATAGAAAGAACCTTTCACTTG
>NW_020213167.1:0-629 GCF_003070985.1 Temnothorax curvispinosus
AATGTGTATTTTCAACTATGTCAAAATGTTCACGGCGTAAGTGAAAAATTCAAACAGTTTGTAACAATTTTACGTCAAAATTGTATCACTGATAAATGTAACGCAGTTACAATCTTGCGTGACGTTTATGATAAAAATTCGATTATTGATTGCGAATTATTAGCCTACGCTTTGGATAGTATTGTGTATAATGCGCTACATGATAAATAAATGCATATAATATGGTTAAAAAGTTTTTCCTTTTCATTTACCGTTCCCTTTTGTTAAGTTGTCTTTATTTAATAATTTTTGCATAATTTCTGAACGAGAACGCGCGAGAGAAAGAGACCGCGCGAACGAGAAGACTCGCGCAAACGGGGGGGACGGGGACGCAAGACACCGCGCGAACGAGAAGACGCGCGCGACCTGAGGACGGGAGGGGGACATTTACGAGGGGGAGATAACGCGAGCGTGCCGTGTGACGTCACGCGGACTCCGCGGCGCGGCGAAACGCGAACGCGGGTCCCCTCGACCCGCGGCGCCCGAAAACGCGAACGCTCCGCGGCGCGGTGAAAACGCGGACCCCCTCGCCCCGCGGCGCGGCGGAAACGCGGTCACCTCGCGGCGCTGGAAAACGCGATTCCCCCCTC
>NW_020213167.1:729-3322 GCF_003070985.1 Temnothorax curvispinosus
CCCGCGGTTCCCCCCGCCCGCGGTTTCCCCTCGCCCCTCACCCCCCCTCATTGCTCCCTAGTTAGAACTCCCATAGCTTACCTACTGGTAAGATTTTTATAAAATATTAATCTCGTGGTATATTCTATCTTTTGTATAATAAAAAAATTAAACATAAAATTACAAAACAAGTTCGTGTAAAAAAATTAATATTTTGCATATATATTAAACAGATTAAAGCTCATTGATAAGGTCCCCGCGAATTCAATCGAGCGGATTGCTCCAACAACTCTTGCTCCATGTTATTACACGATCCTCTTTCTAACACACTTTGTTGTACTCACGACTTCCAAATCTCAATTATTGAGCGTATCCCCCAGATTATTCATTTTTTTTATATCTCACTAATGATGCATCGTTTGTTTTTTTAGCGTATCTAATTTCACCGTGATCTCAGCATCCGTACATTTGCGCTAACCGAAAAAATGCAAAATTTGCAGTTTTGCACGTGTTCGATGATGTCATCGTGAGACATGTTACGGCATGTTCTTGAAAACAATATCATGTCATTGGCGAAAATTCAAAATTTTTTTAAAAGGGATTTCGTCACCATGCCTACAGCAGTCGTATATCGGCGCGCTATTTGAAAAAGCAGCAGTTGTAGTTTTGTGAACGTTTGATGAAATCATCAATTATCGGGGACGTCGCGATATGTCTTTGAAAAAAGGTATCATGCCATTGACTTATGTGGATTTAATCTATGTGATCACAGCAGCCGTATATCAGCGCTATGCAAAATTTGCACTTTGCATGTGTTTGATGAAGTCAGTGCATAAATATAAAAATGCTTAAACAGCTTTTACCATGAAGATAATGGATCTGTATCTTGGCGAGTGGACCATTCTTTGGCTACATCTCGCACGCGAACGTGGTTCTTGAGTGTTACAAGGACTTGTGTTGTTCGAGTTTGAAAAAATACGGTAAGAAAGAAAAAATTATTTTTAGAGATTTAAGAACAGTGTGAAAATTTAATTACATAAAATTTTTCTATTTATAGAAATGAAACCGCCGATACAACCCATAAATATTAGGTTGTTGGACGGGGTTTTGCCTCGGGAGTATCCCGAGACATACGATAATCTTATACATGGTTTCTGCATCATCGGGCTCGAGCCCTGCTACGTGGGACGGAGATCTCCACGTATGCGCTTATGTCAGCGGTGCTATGTGCTGACGTTTAACCTTCAGTTGCGTGAATTTGAAAGAAAAGTGCGATGGCACGGCATTTCGTCGCGGTTGCATGGGTTCCCAATCCGTATTAAAACAATGTGCTTTACGTGTAGAAAAATAATCATGCGTATAAGGACTGCCGATGAGTGCCGCGAGTGTATTGAAGCGTATTTAAACAATGAAAGAGAGTTTGCGAGATTCAATAGATGGGGTAAAATCTACGAGATAGAGCTTCATGAATGAGATTATGAGAGTGAACAGCTCTGTATTGTGTGTAATTTATTGTAGTAGTATAATGCTGGTTGAGAGTGAAAATGAGTGAGTTAGTAGAATTAGAGAATAGATTTAGAAGTTAGAGAATTAGAAGTTAGAGAATATGGATGAGTTTTATATATATAGTAAGAGATGACTATTGTATATTGTATTATTGATGTTCTGTATGTTGTTGGGTATACTGTGCTTGTCATACCCATGTGTGTTGCGTCGATGCATTGGCGGCGTGCGCAAAGAGCGGAAAAATTACGTTTAAGTTTAAACGCTTATGTCTTATGTCGAGATTATTGTGTGCAATCGGTAGATAGTTCTGTACTGCTAATAAACTACTACAATAAATTATTCTAAAGAACCTTTGGTCACAATTTATACTATATGTTTGACTGGCTTTTGTCCCTGTTCCCGCAACATCCCCACATTACTGTGTAACTTTTGAATAATTAATTAATTAATGTGGAATTCGAACTTTATGCTTATAACGTACTTAAGATGCTTATAACGCTGTCAGATAAAGGACAATGTTAAAAAAAGCCAATTTTTGCTCTTTGGGGGAATAAATAAAACCTATTCCATACGTTTTCTAGACATAAATACAAATAAAAAATGCACCTAAGATCGTTCGGAACCCCGGGGAAAACTTTTGGCAAGCTGTTGACTAGCTAAATAAGCTATTAAAACGGAAACACTTTTCAGTTTTTTAATGTTGGCTTTTAATAATGTGATGATGAATAAAAAGTGTTTATAGTCAGTTATGAGCTTTAGAGCTTATTATGTTCCCTGTAAACCGTTAGCACCAGATCATTCTGACGTTCTGTATTCATTGAGTGTTTTAGTTGTTTGATGGCTGTTTTTAGCTGTTTTTAGTTGTTTAAAAGAAGTTTGATAGCGGTTCAATAGCGGTTATACAGATCGCAGTTATACAGATAGCTGTTTTAATTGTTTCATAGCTGTTCAAGAGCTGTTTGATAGCTGTTTTTTAGCTGTTTCATAGCGGTTCAATAGCTGTTTTAGTTGTTTGATAGCTGTTTGATAGCTGTTTCATAGCGGTTCAATAGCTGTTTGATAGCTGTTTGATAGCTGTTTTAGTTGTTTGATAGCTGTTCAAGAGCTG
>NW_020213167.1:3422-4105 GCF_003070985.1 Temnothorax curvispinosus
ATAGCGGTTCAATAGCTGTTTGATAGCTGTTCGATAGCTGTTTTTAGCTGTTTGATAGCTGTTTGATGGCTGTTTTTAGCTGTTTAAAAAAGTTTGATAGCGGTTTAATAGCGGTTATACAGATCGCAGTTATACTGATAGCTGTTTTAGCTGTTTAATAGCTGTTCAATAGCAGTATTACAGATCAAATCACCGAAAGTCAATGGCGCAATATTGTTTTCGAGAATATGTCTCGCGGTGACTTCATCGCGAGACACGTATGCTCTTGAAAAGAAATCATATTTGATGCCCGATGAGGTGATCTCATCACGAATGTTCTTGACAAAAATATCACATTTAACGTATATGTGGATTGTGGTGGCGGTCACCATGTAGCAGCCGTTTATCGTTTACTTAAATGTAATATTAAAAATTAAATATTGCGAAGATCTGAACGATTAAATATCGCTGGCAAAGAAAAGATACGCGATCGCGAGCGAGAACGCGCGAGGGAAAGAGACCGCGCGAACGAGAAGACGAACGGGGGACGGGGGAGAAACATCTACGAGGGAGAGATAACGTGAGCGTGTCATGTGACGTCACGTGGACTCCGCGGCGCGGCGAAACGCGAACGCGGGTCCCCTCGCCCCGCGGCGCCCGAAAACGCGAACGCTCCGCGGCGCGGCAAAAACGCGGATCCCCCC
>NW_020213167.1:4205-14635 GCF_003070985.1 Temnothorax curvispinosus
CCCCCCCCTTTCCCTCCCCGCGGCGCCCGTAACGCGCGGTTCCCCCTCCCCCGCGGCCCCCCATTCCTGCCCCCCCCTTCGCGGTTCCCCCCGCCCTTCACCCCCCCTCATTGCCCCATGGGTTAGAACTCCCATAGCTTACCTACTCGGCTACAGCGGAGGAGAAGAAGTCGACCCCCTACTTTCAACAAGATGAATTTCTTGCCGCCGAGGAAGCCTACTTCGACGCAGCGGACTACCTCCACGAGGTCATTGGTAAATTAACGACGCCCCGAGCGCGCCGTACCGAGGTAACGAGTCATCTTATCGCGACGCGCACTTCGGCATGTCATTGCATCTGCCTCGTATTTGGCTTCCAAACTTTTCGGGTGCTTTCCCGGAATGGGAAAATTTTCGGGGAATTTTTGAGTCCCTCGTCGACAAAAATGTATCTCTCGCGAAGACTCAAAAGTTACATTACTTGAAGGCAAGCCTCTCCGGCGAGGCTGCCGTGTTAATTAATAATATTCACATCTCTGACGCGAACTACGAGGCAGCGTGGCAACTTCTTCTTGACGAGTACGACAACCGTAACGCGATTATTCACGCGAACATCCATTCTTTCGCCGACTTACCGAAAATGAAAACCGAGAATGTTACCGAATTGAAAAAACTTCGCGATAACGTGTCCGCGACTCTCGCCGCTTTAACGAATCTCGAACGTCCTGTCGATACGTGGGACGATCTCTTAGTTTACATCATATCGCAAAAGTTTAGTCCACGAACACGCAATGAATGGAATCTGAAACGAGGCGATACGGATGCATACCCCACGTATAAGGAGATTCATGACTTCATGACTCTACGCATTCGCGGTCTCACGGATTATCCGTCGCAATTCGACTCCGCGTCGAATAATGCGCGCGGAAATAAAGCTCGTACGTCGATTAATAATGTGTCGCCCGTTGTTCCGGAAACCATAGTCTGACAAAGTGTGATTTTCTGAGTTTGCCGATTGAACAGCGTCGACTCGTCGCGCGACAGCATAAATGTTGCTTTAATTGCTTGAGGACCGAGCATTATTTAAAGAATTGTCCGAGTAAAGGACGTTGCAGTCGATGCCGTCAAGCCCACCATTCGCTGCTTCACAGCGAGGGTACAGCAAGTGGTACCAAATGTGAGTTTTCCGCGATTAACTCGCCGTCCTCCGCGCCGTCAGCTGTGTCGGTCGCCGCTGCTCCCGAGCCTCCGGCCGCGCCCTCCGCGTCCGTTCAAACCGTGCATGCTATTCGAGATGTAACACAGCCGCCTCATGTATACTTCTTGCCACTGCGTATATTAGTCTAAGTACTATCGAGGGCCGCACATTTAAAGTACGTGCACTGCTAGATCAGGGCTCGACATATAGTTTCATATCCGAATTTCTTTGTCAGACTATGCGAACCAGGCGTCATCGTGCCGCGTTAAAAATACATTGCTTTGAAGAGAAATTTAATGGAGTCGCGCGATCTCAGGTCAATCTCACGCTCGCGCCCTGCGACAAACAGGGACCGATATTCCCATTTTCGGGCTACGTATACCAACGAATCACTTCGTACACAGCCTCTCAAACAAAGCCAGCCGCAATGTGGCCGCATCTACGCGATTTACCGTTAGCAGATCCCGATCCCTCTTGTAATCGCCCGATTCATGTACTAATCGGCGCGGATTTATATGGGTCGTTGCTGCTTGACGGCCTCTGTCAAGACCCGGTCGGCACCCCGACGGGCCAGCTTACTGTTTTCGGATGGATCGTCTCCGGTCCTGCCGGCACCGCGCGCCCAGCCGAAGAGTTCGCTTTCGTTTTGAATTGCGTATCCTGCGAGGATACGAATTCCTTGATCCAAAGTTTTTCGGAGGACGAAAGTATCCCCTCTCAAAATCCTCTCACCGAAGAGAAAGAACGTTGCGAAAATCATTTCGCTAGTACGCATTCTCGCGATTCTCAAGGACGTTACATTGTTCGTTTGCCTTTCAAGAACGACCCCCCTCACATAGGCGACACTTTTCGAAAGGCTTCTTTCTTGTACTCCAAAATGGAGCGCCGCCTCTCGCAGAAACCCGAGATCGCCGCTCAGTATCACGATTTCTTAAAGGAGTACGAATCCATGGGGCACATGGAGGAGGTACACGACGACGAGCCCTCTCGATACCCCCCGGTGTACATTCCGCATCATTTCGTTTTACGCGAATCGAGTACGACTACTAAGTTACGCGTCGTGTTTAACGCGTCGAGCAAATCGGACGATAAAACCACTCTCAATGATTTTCTAATGGCGGGACCGAAGCTACAACAAGACATCGCCGCAATAATTTTACGCTGGCGACTATCCCGTTACGTATACATGGCGGACATCGCGAAGATGTTCCGTCAGATATGCATGCATCGGGACGACGCGGATTTTCAACGAATTCTTTGGCGCCCTCCCGAAAGTCTGTTGATTCGACCTTATCGCTTGCTCACCGTGACTTACGGCCAAAAGCCATCGCCATTTCTCGCGCAGCGCTGCCTTCTTCAATTAGCTCGTGACGAATGTAAAGATTTTCCCGACGCGGTTTTTATAATTGAAGAATCGACCTACGTCGATGACGTTCTTTTCGGAGCAGACGACCTTCCGTCGCTGTTCGAAAAACGCAAGCAACTCGTCGGCATAATGAATCGCGGATGTTTTCCCTTCCGAAAATGGGCCGCGAATTCAGCCGAACTGTTGACGGATATCCCGGAGGACCAACGTGAATCCTCGGACTATCCGATCAATCGCGATGACACGCTCAAGGTCCTCGGCCTGTCTTGATCCCCGCATGATGACTCGTTTACTTTTGTCATCTCGCCTTACGCCGTAACTGTTCATACTAAACGCTTTGTTTTATCATTCATTGCAAAGTTATATGACCCCCTCGGATGGGCGTCACCGATCGTCATCGCGGCCAAGATGTTAATGCAAGAGCTCTGGCTCCGTAAAATTGATTGGGACTCTCCGATCCCGACGATCTTTTACCTCATTGGATCAGTTACTTTTCTGATTTGCCTCATATTAGTGAAATACACATTCCCCGATGGACAGGGATGCGTCAAGATAAACTCGAAGTGGACTTACACGGATTCGCGGACGCGTTTATTCGAGCTTACGCCGCGGTCGTTTACCTACGAATCGTGCATTCTACCACGAATATTCAGGTTACCCTCCTCGCGGCCAAAACGAAGGTCGCGCCGTTAAAAACCGTCAGCGTTCCACGATTAGAACTTAACGCCGTCGTTCTATTAACTCGATTGTTAGATTGGGTAAAAAATTCCCTACGCTTCCCGCGAGCTTTATTATTCGGCTGAACTGATTCCCAAATCGCATTGGCTTGGATTCAGCAACATCCATCTCGATGGAATTCCTACGTCGCGAACCGCGTCTCCGAGGTGCAGACGCGCCTTTCGTCAGTACGTTGGCAGCACGTCTGTTCTCACGACAATCCTGCCGACTGCGCTTCTCGCGGCTCTACTGCTGTCGACCTCGTCCACCATGAATTATGGTGATTCGGTTCCCCGTGGCTTAGAAAATCCCCGGCCTCGTGGCCGATTCTCCCGACTCCTATCGGAAAGGAAATTTTGCAAACGGTATCTTCCGAAGCGCGCAAAGCTACCGTTCATCTCGTCGATCCAACTCCTGAGTGGGATCTGCCCACCTCGTGTTCGAGCTGGATTCGACTTCTCCGTATTACCGCATACATTCGTCGTTTCGTTCAAAACTTAAAAAATAAAGTCGCCTCTTCGGCG
Organism: Temnothorax curvispinosus; assembly: GCF_003070985.1. NCBI lineage: Eukaryota > Metazoa > Arthropoda > Insecta > Hymenoptera > Formicidae > Temnothorax > Temnothorax curvispinosus. The sequence continues at coordinate 7,990 of NW_020213167.1, forward strand.
ATCGTCAAGTCGCCTTTGACCGCAGAAGAGATCCACGAAACTTCTGTTTTCTGGCTTCGATCGGTACAAGCGACCTATTTTCCTGATGCCTTGAAAGCCTTAAAAGCTCATGCCGCACTATCACGAACAAGTCCCTTACGCTCTCTCCACCCATTTATCGGGAAAGATCTATTAATCCGGCTGGGCGGGCGGCTCAAAAACTCTGCGCTGAGTTACAATGAGCGACACCCGGTCATACTCCCGCGACATCACATTTCTGAATTTTTGATCGATCAAGCTCACCGACGCTCCCTCCATGGAGGGACACAACTCACGCTTAGATGTCTCCGTCAAACTTATTGGATAATTTCAGCGCAAAGCATGATCAAATCTCACATCCATAAATGTGTTACATGCCTTCGATACTCCGCGAAAACGCCGACGCAATTAATGGGTGATCTCCCGAATCCCCGAGTCAATCCCTCTCCTCCTTTCTCTCACACGGGCATAGATTACGCCGGACCGATGATTATTACCCCCGTGGTCGGCCGTCAAAAGGGGTCAAAAGGGGAGCAAACATTACGTAGCGGTCTTCGTTTGTCTCGCCACTAAGGCGATTCACCTCGAGTGCGTGGAGGATTACTCCTCCGAAGGATTTCTTGTCGCATTTCATCGGTTTGTCAGTCGACGTGGACTGCCATCGGACATGTACAGCGATAATGGCACGAATTTTCGGGGTGCGGACCGCGAGCTCCAACGCAGCTTTCGCTCGCTTATGAACAACCCTTCCCTCAAAGAAATCCTCGCGAATGACGGTGTGAAGTGGCATTTCGTGCCCCCGGCTGCACCACATTTCGGCGGACTTTGGGAGGCTGGCGTTGAAAGCTTTAAGCACCATCTCAAGCGGGTGATTGGTGCTCGTACCCTATCTCGCTCGGAATTCGTGACGATTTTATGTAAGATAGAGGCCTCAACTCTCGACCGATTTCGCCCCTCAGCAACGATCCGTCCGACTTTACCGCGTTGACGCCTGGTCATTTTCTCATCGGTCGACCGCTCACCAGCGTACCGGAGGAATCATTACTCGAAATCAATGCAAATCGATTGTCGCGATGGAAACACGTGCAACTCATGGTCGAACAGATATGGCGTTCTTGGTCGTCGGACTACTTACATTCATTGCAACAGCGCGTCAAATGGACCGAATCTCACGATAATCTCAAGGTTGACGAGTTAGTTTTACTAAAAAACAACCTCCTTCCTCCTTCGAAGTGGGAACTTGCAAGAATTCAACAAGTCCATCCCGGACTTGACGGTCGCGTTCGCGTCGTTACATTACGCACCGCCAATTCCGAGTTGAAGCGACCAATAACGCAGATCTGCCGGTTACCTGCGTTTATCGGGCCCACGGCACCCGTAGAATAACGTTAAACTACGACTATTTTGTCCCTCATTAGACTCAAGAACATTGTGCAAAATAGTTTAAGCTCTCAAGTGTATATAGTGTATATAAATAAATGTATCATAAGACGTCAGATCATTTGCGTGCGCACTTATGCGACCTCGTTCTCCCCCGTTTGTTTCGCATTTCGTTGAATACGAGGCGGGCGGCATGTTGAGAATCTAACGCTCGAAAAGTGAAAGCGAGCGTTGGGAATATTCGAGAACGCTCGATTTGCTCCAAAACACGTTTATTTGCCTTCCCCCCGTTTTTTTTGGTGTTTTTGCTCGCGCCCGGACCACAGGTGTACATCGCGTGATCGCACGTCCTGCGACCAATAGTCTGGTCGCTCGACGATTTGGAACCAATCAGCGTTTTTCACGTCTCGAAATTCCTCGCGGAAAAGTTCGGAGCTCCGGCCGCGATCGTTTCGCTTGCTCCGGCCGGAAGCTCAGTGAGCCATCACAAATCGTACGCGACACTTGTGTTTGTCGATATTGAGAATACGGAGTCGAATCATAGCGAGTACGAAAGTGCGAAATAGCGAGTGCAATATTACCACGCGAATATTCTGACATTGTAACCAGCTTTGAATAAAGTGACTCTTGTCTCGTTTTAAACGAGATACTGACTATTTTTTGTGCTCTCCTCGGCGCGGCGCGCGAAAACATCGAGCGATCCACTAACAGGTGGGGATAAAAATTTACAACGAATAACTCTAAATTTTTTAAACAGAACAATTTAAGAACATAACAAGGGATCTGAAAGTGATATTATCGTATAATAGCTTAAACAAAATGCGAATCTTCATAAAAGCTCCCATAAGAATAGTCTAAACAATGTAACGTTAGTATACAAAATTAACTGTAATGATTGCGACGCATCTTATGTAGTCCAAACGAACAGACAATTACAAACAAGAATTAAGGAACACCAGAACCATATATAAATTGGAATACATCTAATCATTCTGTTATAACAGATCATAGATTAGCATTAAATCATAATTTCGATTGGGATAATGTGGAAATTCTAGATAATGAATCGTATTTTTATAAACGCTTAATTTCCGAGACGCTGTGCATAAAGAGACAAGAAAATGGATTAAATTTGCAGAAAAACACGGAAGGTTTAGCGGATACTTATTTGAACGTTATTGATAGGTTATCAAAAATTTAGAGTTATTCGTTGTGAATATTTATCCCCACCATTAACTCATGTATACACCGCTTTTATTATGTTAACCTTCCGATTTCTACCAACGCTTCACTCATTCACGACATGTCAGAGCGACAGATACATTTTAACACTGCGACTTACTAGTCTGTAATGATCCGTAAGTAAGAATTCGTGATTGTAATTTTAATACTGATACATTGCGTTTTTTAACATATTGCGACTCCGATTCACAGTTTAGAAAGGACAATCGAATCTCTCCTTTCTACATGGTCTTCCAACCTGAGAGTAAACGTCGAAGATGCAATCGATTCGAAGCATTTGCATATCGGCATATTCTGACAGACTACCAAACATTCGTATGAATTTTATTTTATTGATTTGACTGCGCTTTTCTACTGATTGACTCATTTTATTGCGATTGACTGTAATTTATCGTCTAAAATTTTTTCATGTATTATTTTCATTTTTACGCTGAAGATGACACAAAAAAAGTGTCGAAACATCCGAATTTGTATTAACTTATAATATATTTTACTATTGTCTTATTTTGATTGCGCATTAATTACCGCGCGTGGCTCTGATTGCCTCTCTCACTGGCCTAGTTTACACCGATTACTTGATACGCGTATTAAATAGTAAATAACTAGTAAATAAGTCTGATTATTGGCTGATCAGTTCAAATATTGTGGAGATTTGCGTATTCATTTTATATTGATCTGTTTATATACGTTGCAATTATTCACTGTATTTTATTTTAAGCCCATGTAAACGAACTTTAGTTTTTCTTATGTACACACTGCGCATCTGTTAAAGGTGGCGAACCTGATCTTTTTCTCCTCGTGTATATTCTACTCGATGTTACGCCATCTCTATGTTCTTTATGTTCAACCAAGATGTCGTCGTTCGGTCGTAAGAGAAACGACACGATATTATAATAAAAGTTTATTTTGTGTCAATCCTGTTTTCAATCAATTTCATCCAACAATTCTGGTAGCAGAGCGTGGTTGCCGTGATTGGAGAAAGAAGCTGCCGAGAAAAGAAGAGCGAAAAGCCGGAAGAAAAGTTTTTGAGCAGCAATCAAGATGGACAAGATACCGATAGGTTCTGTTCCACAACTCACGACTAAGAACTACCACGTTTGGGCTATGAAATTAGAAGCAGTATTAAGCCTGAAGAAGGTGAAATACGTTCTTACGACAAACCGACTTACAGGCGACAGAGAGCGCGAAAAATGGGACAGCGATAACGATGACGTCGTATCCATTATAAAACTAACCTTGTCCGACGACCAAGCCATGCAGTTTACGGACGGGAACAACGCGAGGGACCTGTGGGAGAAGATCAAAGAAACCTATGTGGGGCGCCTTGAAGATTCTAAAATCGACGCCACAGTTGAACTACGTAGCATAACAATGGGCGATAAGGAGACAGGGGCGGATTACGTCGCACGTGCACGAGGTCTAGCGTCAAAATGCAAAGGTCTGGGCGTCAATATCTCAGATCGTGATCTTGTATATTACGTTGTGAGAGGCTTGAATGGTAAATTTAGCCGTTTAAGAAATACACTTAAAACACAACGAGATAAGAAACTGGACGACATACTAGAAGACTTAAGAGAAGAAGAAAGCGAGTTATCTAACCAGAAGAAGCGTAACGATGCAGCCTACGCAGCGAGAGATGGAAGACGCAACGCCGAGAAGAAATGTTACGTATGCAAAAAGCCCGGGCACCAAGCAAAAACATGCTGGCACCGAAGATCCAATGACAACGATGGTGAGAAAAAGGACCGACAACAAGACAGGGACCGACAACAGGACAGGGGACGTGGAAACCAGCGCAGCGATGCACAACAACAAGGTCGTCCACAACAAAATCGCCAAGATGGACGCAACGATCGGAACGAAAAAGCCAACGAGGCAACTGATGACTATGCATTCGAAGCATACGATGAAGATTGTGCAGACGATAATCGTAGATTTGACAATGTTAGTAGAACTGCAAGAACTTTGCGGGTGGCGAATGCAATTTGCGAACAGTATGAGATAGAAATCTCTTGATAAGGACACAAAACCAGTGTCAAAACGTCGAGTTAACGTAATAATAAATGTCAGTTTGGTCAAAAAAATACAACCTGTGATAATCGTAGAGTAAGTTGGGTACTAGATAGCGGTTGCAGTAGTCACATGATTAAAGAAAAATATGTAACTGACGATTTTGATTACATAAGCGGTAACGTTTTTCTGGCGGGTAAGGGGAGTGTGTTAAACTCAAAAGGAGTCGGCTCAATTAACAGTAAATTTGAGATTGATAATAAATACGGTTATAATGTATGTCTCAAGGATACCCTATTTGTACCTGAATTAAGAAATAATTTATTTTCCGTACAAAAATTGGACGAAATGAGTTATAAAGTAATATTCGGTAAACGACTTAGCATTAATCTACGATAATAATAAAATACTTGTGGGTAAAGGAATTAAAAATGGTCCTAAATATATTATAGAGAGCGAGATTGCAGTCGATACTTGTTTCGTAAGCATGGAAAATACGAAAAACATAACAAATGCAATGTTATGGCATAAACGCCTGGCTCATTTGAATCCTCAGTATATCGATAGGTTAATTAAAGAATCTCTTGTTGAAAATGCAGCTAAAATTTGTAAAGGGGAAATCGAATGCGAATCTTGTAGTGTGTCAAAGTTAACTCAGAAACCTCATAAAATAATAGAGTATAAAGTTACTAGTAAACCATTAGATACCATAGCTGGTATATATTGATTTGTGTGGACCTATGCCAACTGATTCGATTAAAGGTTCCAGGTATATGATGGTAATAGTGGATGATTACACGGGCATGTACTTTGTCTACTTTCTCAAACACAAAAGTGAATCATTAGATTACTTTATTGAATTTCAAAATAAATTTGAAAACAGATTGGAAACTAAAATCAAAAGCATTAGAACCGATAATGGTCGAGAGTTTGTTAACGAAAGTTTCCGTAAGCATTTAAATGAATCGGGCATTAACCATCAAAAAACCGTGCCATATAATCCACAAAGCAATGGGAAAGTGGAAAGGGCGAATCGGGTATTATTAGACAGAGCTCGTACCATACTTAATGATAATAAATTACCTCCCAGGTTTTGGGCAGAAGCGGTAGCGACTGCATGTCACGTCTCAAACTTAACGCCTAGAAAAGAGAAAACTAAGACTCCGTTCGAATTATTTTTTGGTCATAAACCGTCACTAGAACATTTAAGAGTATTTGGTTGCGTTGCATTTTTCTATGTACCTAAACAACACCGAGATAAATTGGAACCTAGAGGCGAAATTGGCATAATGGTAGGCTATGCTAGGAGTCGCAGCGGATACCGCATTTACGATATCAAAAATCAAAGAATAATAGAAGAACGTACAGTCAAATTCCATGAGAACACTATGGGTTCTAATTTTAATTCTAAGGAAGTATCTGAAGAGAAACTTGAAATTTTTGATTTCGAATCATTACTTGAAAAACCAAATGACGAGTTAGTTGTAATACCATTAGAGAACGAAAATGAAATACCCGAAATTAATGTAGATGCGGAATCTGATAGCGAATCGGATATAACCGATGATGAAAATGATAATGTAAATGAAATTCGTAGAGGTAGACCACAAGGGACAACAAAAGCTATAATGCAGGCTCGTTCACATAAAGAGCAGCGAAACCGTAAACCAAAATTATTGGAACAAGGTGTTCGCAGGTCAAGACGAATTGCTGGTATGAATAATGATAGTGTTCACATAAGTAATGTAAATGATCCTGAAGCTAACGAAACTAATGATATAGTAATTCCCAATAATTTTAAAGAAGCAAAAGACAGTAAAGATTGGTTAAACTGGCATAAAGCTATGAAAGATGAACTCGAGTCATTACATTCTCATAATGTATGGGAAATAGTTGATAAGCCACCGAACATTAGAATCGTAAAAAGTAAATGGGTTTATAGCATTAAAGATGATCCCGAAAATAAAACAAAAAGATTTAAAGCGCGATTAGTTGC
>NW_020213168.1:0-3232 GCF_003070985.1 Temnothorax curvispinosus
TGTCAAGATTAAATAATAATAATAGTTTTAGATAGAAAGCACAATAAGTCAGTATTAATAAATATGTAAGGAATTTTAATGAACTAATAAGAATAACAACAGATTTTACCATGGTTCGAAAATTCAATAAATCTTTTATATTTATATTAATAAAACGCAGACGTTACTTTGGCACAATTATTACAATTAATCATATAAAATTTTCTTACTTACAGCTTGCGTTAGAGCTGAATACATGTAACACATGGGACGAAAAAGTGAAAGTATTTCATGCTTACTTCCCGAAGGATTTAAATGTATTGACCATCGAAAATCAAAAGCTTATATATTTCACAGTTTTCAATCATATTGTCGCTGTACAGGATTACGATATTTCATCATTACCTCGCCTTAAATCATCTATAACATTGCTAAAACCCACATTTCCGATTGTTTCTTTTACTGAAGAGGATTATGGTTTACATAAGGTAAATAAATCTATAATTTGGATAGATATTTTTGAAATAAAACTGTTTTTAAAAATAACAAGAAACTTATTTTTAGGTTACCGAAGGTAAAGTGCAAATTCATTATGTGGAAGGTAATCATATCACAATGATGGACAACGACAAAATCATATCAGCTATTAACGAAGAATGGATAGACGATAATAAGATAAAAGATAATATAATACAATATAAGGAGGAGGAGAAGGAGGAGGAAGAAGAAGAGGAGTAATATAATAAATATATATACTTTATTGGGACGCGGCGACATTAAAATTTACTGATAATGTTATCCTACAATACGTCGATCTTTAAAATTTAAAATAAGCATAGTATAAAAAGATATGTGTGCTTAAATTTTTGTGTTTAACTGTTTAACAATATATTTCAAGAAGTGAAGAATCCAATTAATTTCAGACAATTATGCTTCTTTTATGTTTTAGAAAGACTATATTATAATTGTCCGAAATCGATTTAATTTTTCTTAAAATATATTGTTAAACACAAAAATTTAAGAGTACATATCTTTTTATATATGGTCATTTTAAGGTTTAAGACGTATGAAACAACCTCTCAAGAATAACGCATATATTTGATAGTATTTTAAGCAATTATCATGGAAAAGGTAAGATATATATATGTAAAATGTAAAAAAAAAACATTTATGATCTATTTATGTACGTTATAATTGTGTATTTAAATTTTTCAAAATGTAATAAAAGTCTTCAAAATACTTCCGCTATCATCATTATTTTCCTGAAAAAAACTATACCCAGTTTGGGCCCCTAGTGAACAGTCATAAGTCATATATTAATCGATTAATCGATAGGGGGGTACTCACGCAGTACAAAACGAAAAGTTTTAAAATTACCTAATTAAAATCTGGTGAGCGTACGGACCTAATCTAAATTATAAATTATTAAAAAATAAAAATTTATTATTATTATTTTAAAGTACTCTTCAAACCATTCAACTTTTGTTTAAAATGTGTTTTTTTATCTTTTACAGTTTCGGAAATATTCGGCCTGAAAAAAGAAAAATCATTTTTTTCAAAAGGATGTTTCAGCCTCTAAATATGCGTATGGACACGTATAAAAAAATACGTGTCTCTTATTTTTGTCTAGAAAACAACATTTTAAAAGCTCATCAAAATCGGAGAGACACTTCCGTACCTTTCCTTGTTAGCCAGGTTAATGAACTGTATCAAATACATTCTAGACATATTATTTCAATGTCTTTGGTATAATCCGTTATCGCCGTCACAGCGGAAAGGCCTGGATGCAGAGAAATCGGATCAGACCAGTGTGGTACATCGTTATAATATATAGCAAACTTTACAGCTTTAGCATTCAGAGGACTCGTTACAAAGTTATGCCCATGGAACTTTTTAATCCTCTTTGATGCCCTACAATTCTAGCCATGTCTGATTGCTGTTCACTAAGGGCCTATTTTTTTATATAAAACTGAGCATAATCTCCTTTATATAGATTTCTATTATAAATAAAAATTAAAAACATTTTTATATCTAATCTATTCATTCATAAATGATAATGCTATTCTACAACATTACATCTTTCAAAAATAAGATAAAAATTTGTTATACGCGTTGCTATCGCTTTTATGTATTAGAGCTTGCGGCTCTTTTGTGCAGTGCAGAACGACATTTCTAACATTACATTGCAGATTATAAATTATTATATTATAGTATGAGAGAGTAATAATAATTTTTATTCTTGCTTCCTAGAATTACTGAACCTTCCGTTTCTTTCAGTCTCTATAGATTATTTTCTTTTTAATATCTTAATCTATTCTCTTAAAACTATTTTCTTATGCTTTTATATGTCACTTACTTTCTTATATCGCGTTTGCATACTAATTTTTAAACGTGCTTAATAATATTAAATAATTTTTAAATGTTTGTATAATAATTATATATTTTGTATCATTTATTATAAATATTTCAATAATTTATTGGACAAAAAATATTTCAAATATGATGATTTTTTGCATTAAAATCATCTTGCTACAGTTATATCACAGCAATCTTCGCGATATCATATTTTGTTGAAGTTTCTTCGAAACTTATTTTTATTGAATTTTTTAATTCTTTTGGTCTACATTCATACATTCATTTTTAAACCATGAATATTTAAATAAGCTGGCATTTGACACTCTTCTTCCCCTCCTCCTCCCCAGTCTTTTGCCAAGTTTTTTGACAAGAAAAATTTATGTATTTTAATAAAATATTTTTATTTTTTGTACTGTTACCTCTGTAATTTTTTGCGATGCGATTAAATCTTTTAAAATACATATATAAACTTTGTATTTAAATACCTTGTATTCCTTTGTTGGGTTTAAATATTTTAATAAAAAATTTGTATTTTGTACTGTTACCTCTGTGTAATTCTTCATGATTCAATCTTTTATTCTAATCGAAGAAAAGCAGTGGTAATATTATACCTCGAAAAAATCTAAGTAACAAGTGGTAGACGTAATCTTTGTATCTCGAAAAATATGTTCTCTGTAATTGGCGCTGTAATTTAAAAAGAGATATCATTTCTTTTTTGTAATTGTAATAATAGATCACTTAAAGCGCGACTCATTTTTGATAAGGTAACGTAATTTTGTGATGTGTATCACTTGAGTTATAATTTTTTTGGAAATAAAAATACTACTGCTTAGGTTTTTTCGAGATTTTTGGAGATACAAAGATTACGTCTACCACTTGTTACTTAGGTTTTTTCGAG
>NW_020213169.1:0-1061 GCF_003070985.1 Temnothorax curvispinosus
GCCAACTTTGGCCCGACACAGAGTACTAGTACGGGGACAACACTGATGACCAGTATTGGGCTAACTCTTGGCGCCAACTTTGGCCCGACACAGAGTACTAGTACGGGGACAACACTGATTACCATATCACTCGCGGCGTGTTGCTTTCGTGCCGCGGTCGTTACCTCCGGCGCCGCTCGAGCAAAAAGCTTTCTAAATCCCCTTGCGGCGTGTTGCTTTCGCGCGGTTGTTACCTCCGGTCCCGAGCGAAAATTTTCTAAGTCGACCCAATACATCCCCAGTACTGAGCCGACTTTCGACCGTAGATCAATATCATTTCTGGCCTTATGGAGAATTCACACTGCGTCCGATGTTCGACGTACGACGATCCGACATCCAATAAGAAATTTTTGTCTTTAATAATAAATTCTGTTATTGGATGTCGGATCGTCGTACGTCGTGTAACCGGACGGTACTATTGGAGGCACGAATCAACGCTACGTGTCCTTAGAAATCAACGGTCGCCACTCGGTTTGACCTTTGAACCACCGAGAAGGTAAGTATCGAACGATCTCTCTAATTATTAATCGGACTAATTTTTCTTTTTTTTTCAGGTTCCCGCCACCGCTGTATCATCGCCGTCGCCGATCAGGATCGTCGCTGCCACCGGAATCCAGGATCAACGAGGGACTTCGAGTGATCGACGCCAATGGATCAGGTAAGTAGAAGGTAAGTCCAATTCAATAAATTTTCGAAATCTTTTACGAAAAGAATGTTTAATCTATTCAATTATATTGATTTCCAGTGATGGTTGTTCACAAAAGTTCAAGTCACACAAGATGTTGGACGCTCGTATACGCAGGCACATACGCCCCGTTTATCTACGACGCACGAAGTTATTTCGGTCTAAAAAGGCCGTTCGTCAATGTAAAGACGACAATTAACGCGTTCCGCGGGCGTTCCCGGTTGTTATGAATGTTGACGATTCGCAATTATCGCACTCGTGTAACGTTCGCGGTGACTTGGCGCGGCAACGACAGAGCGAGGCTTATTACGTGTTATACGCTCGAACATCCCCGAGA
>NW_020213170.1:0-1882 GCF_003070985.1 Temnothorax curvispinosus
ATTAATTTATTCATATATACATTATCTACATGCAATTAACAAACTAATAATTTTGTAAAAATTATGGCGATTAATAAGTGATGTAACAACATAATTTGTACGATATTGTAAAGTGAAAGTACGAAATAAATACGAAATTGTGTATCAGAGATCGTTATTAAATTTGCTGCAAATAATCATCAATCGCTCTAATTATCTTCTCAGATCTTACAATATATTTTTGCTTCCATATACAATTACGGATTCATATTTCTGTTGCATGTATATCATTAAAAAATTATTTTTATGTAGCACGTGCATGGAAAGTGGCCCATTACGCGCGCGACGCGCGCGTGATAAGCCACTTTCCATGCACTTGCAACATAAAATAGAGTATGCAAGCCGTGCGTGAAGATGAAAAACTCGCTTCGCTCGTGCGACCAACTTCACACTCATTCAGAATCGACCACTTTTCCCATTAGTTGTACAATATATTGTTTTTTTTATAAAAAATATGCTAAATGTTAAACTTACATTAAATGTGTTTTACATTAAATAAGAAAATATGCAACATAATTATAACGAAATATTTACATATTTAAATACTATTTATTCATTTTAGGGTAAATTGAGGAGAGACACCACCCCATTCGTTAAAGTGGCAATAAAAATTATGTATTTGAATAAAATAAAACAATTTATAACATTGTAACAAATGTTGATAAACACAATTGTCAATATAAAGTAATTCTTAGCAGTAAGTGTTAGCATAAGCTTGCATCATTACATTAAAATTGTCTTTTGATGCCTTTTTGTCAGTACAATCTTATTACAAAATTATAATAACAATTATTATAGTAAATATTGATGCTTTTTAATTTGTGTTGAAAGTATTTATTTGATAACACATAAGCTGTTAACATTATTGGTACACGCATATATGTATATGAGTCTCAGCGCGTGAAGCTTGCTCAGTGTCAATGTTTAGCTCTGATTCTGTATGCGTGTATCAGCAGAGATAAAGACCCCACGCACGGTTCGTCACTTCTGCAGTATTCTTCTTCTTCTTCTTCTTCTTTGTGTAAAATATGGCGTCGATCGGCTGGAACAGTCGCTCATACGGCCATATCTCTGCTGACACTCACACATACGCACATATACACACACGATGAGCAAAATCCGATCAGCAACTGCTCCTCGGGTAAGGCTAATGCAGGCGGTGTAAGTAATATTTTAGTTTGTTATAAATGCATTAAACATGAACCTTAATCTAAATATTGAACTATGGGGATCAAATAATTAGAAATAGAACGACACGGCTCAAAATTACCAAGATTTAAATTATGTGTTTTATTTATCATATTATACATAATATTATACAGTACATACACACGGTGCCATAAATGCTTTCATTGCCTTCCCATTTGCAGATAGCCGCGTTTGAGTCAAACAATAAATAGTTGTTATTAGCAATTGTTCGTGTGTGCAATATTTACATTTAGAAAAGATTCCATGTTTCTTTTCAACTTTCATCAAACAGATTTTTTGAATATTTTTCTTGCGGTAGTCAGTATATCACATTTAGAAAGATGTGCTTTGTGATATAATGCGGATATAATGGCAGCGGAAGAATGAAAACGGAAGCAAGAGAAGAGAACAATTTGACATTTTCTTATAATTTGGTCCGCCCAATGATTTTCTACGAAGTACCTTGTGATTATGTCTAATTTGATTAATCGTAGTTTCAATTAAAGCTCAATGTACTCACGCAGAATGTGTACCAAGACATTATCTGTGACAAAATTTTCGTATTTTAAAAATACCTCTCAGAAATATATGGAGAAATAACAATGTTTCAATCGTTCGAATGTTATTTAAATAGTGAATATTAAAAATAATTTTT
>NW_020213171.1:0-1523 GCF_003070985.1 Temnothorax curvispinosus
AGAGAGAAAAATGACAAGATCGTGTTGCGGTAACAATCATTTAATTGAACATCAAGTTTTTCATAAATAATGCACATGTACAATGCATACGACTTTATACAAATTATGTTCCGTGATCAGCGAGCTACCGCGACGGAAGCAGCAGCGAGCGAGAATTCGAGGATCGAGTGGCGAGTGTGAGTCGCAACAAAAAGTGTGTTGCAGGCGAGTGTGTTCCGCGAACCCGACGACTAACATCGAGAACCGTGAATGTCCCCTGCACGATTGCGATTCCGAGAATTATATTACCGTCGATCCGTCGAAAACTCGCGAAATCTCGTCAAACGTACGCACGTCCTTCGATTTAGTTATTACAGGAAAAAAAAATAGAGACCCGTACATAGATCCTCTTGTCGCAGGATCGGTGAGGGAAGTGCAATTAAGTACCTTGTCGTACAATATTTTACACACGGTGTGAGGTAAGCTAAAAAAAAAAGAGAGATACAAAGGAGTCGGGAAAAGAAGCTTATAAATAAGAGCGGCTATCTTACAAGGTACGCGAAGTAGAGTATCCGGAAGGGAAGATAAATAAAAAGTGGGAGGGGGAGATGTTGAAGGGAGCGTAAAATAAAAGCGATATAAATAAAAGACAAAACTAGAATCTATTCCTTAGCGCTACGTTCGGAGTTTAGGTACATCTTGAGCGCGAGCAGCACGCGCCCGACTGCGTCTTAACACAGGATTGATCAATTTCTTCGCTCTCTTTCTACCCCTAATGACGCTAATTGACATTCGAGAAGTTGTATCTTGATGTAACTCGTATTGAGAGTATCGTAGAATAGAAGAGAGAGAAGAAAATTGTTAGTCTCGTACAATATTTCTACTTGAATATTCGAGACGATCGAGAAACCGGGTGATGAGATTTTGTTTCCGGAACCAATAACATCAAGGAAAATTTTCTTTAATAATAAAATGTTCAACCTTATGTTACAAATTTTATTATCTTAGAAGTTCCTCGCACGGTACAGGCGTCACGATGAACTGGATTGGTGTCACCCGTTGGATTACTCACCATTCGCCAAAGATCCAGGAGACCATTCTTCTTCGTACATAGCGAACGTACGAACGTAATGAAAATCAGTATAGTAGAGTACAGCCGGTATAATAACACAGTAATCGAAATGTAATTAATAAAACAAAATTATTTTCGGATAAAAAAAAAACTAGCCGTCGTCGACGATCACGCCCATATATCTCTAGTTCTCAGTAACTCTCAAGAAAAATTATCACACAATAAAAAAATATTTAAAAAAAGAATTTAAAAAAATAATTATAAAAAATTTTTGTTTGAAAATGTTTCTGTCTGTCGTCAAATAAATAAATATTTATATATGAAACTCTTTTCGTATATACATACATGTACATAATGTGAGCGTATGTATGTATGTATATATTACATATAAAAATAAGTACTCGTAAAGTTTCGTAGGAGTCTAAATTGGAGCGGAATCGGGTTTAATCGAAAGAAGAACTGACGGTACCGA
>NW_020213172.1:0-366 GCF_003070985.1 Temnothorax curvispinosus
AATTTCGGCGTAGTTTTACACATGAAAGAATCTGGAACGTTTTCCGGCGCCGCTAGCTATTTGATTTTATTCGTATTCTTCGGATGAAAGAATAAGGTAGGTAATGCATGTCTCTGCATTCGTGAATCACAATGATAATATTCGCAAGAACAAAGTTCTGATTCCAGATATAGGTATCAATCGAAGTCAAATTATAATAATATCTTATTAGCAAATTAATCAATTAGATTAATCAATAATAATTAATCAAAATATATAAATATTTCATATTGATATGATCTCAGATATATGTATATTAATCAAAATCAAATTATATTATCTTATTAGCAAAGTAATTAGTTAGATTAAATAATAATTAATCAACAT
>NW_020213172.1:466-1354 GCF_003070985.1 Temnothorax curvispinosus
TATATATATTTATATGAAAGAATTACTAGAAAATTTTAAACGTTTTATTGAAGACGTGTGAAATATTAATTTATAATAAGTTTTTTTTTAACATTGATTAAATTATTAAATAGCCATAGAAAGAAATGTAGTAATTTTCGATCCAGAGGGAACGATTTAGCTTAGATTGCTTTTAAGAACAACTTGCAATCTACAAAAATTCTAATCGCAAACATAGGACAGTCAAGAAAACTGTTTAAAACTCGACGCGTTAGGTTACTCTTTTAGACGAATAATACGAGTGATTCAACAAAAGCAACATGCTGACACAAAGGTGGCACGTATATACGCGAATGGGCCGTTTGTCACTACAAGTGCACAGTTTTCCGGTGCAGAGCATCGCGCGAGTTATCTATTTGCGCGCGGATGCATCAGACCAACGACAGAACGTGCGCTCGCTTGTTGTCCGCCAAGTTGAGGCAAGAAGATGAGAGATGAGATCGTAACAGAAAAAAGAAAGTTTTATTTTCACGCCGTGAGCCTTGTTTTGGTGAAAAGAAACTGTTGCATCCACGTCGCTCAATTTGTTTGATTAATAAACAAAAGTAGTATGTTTTTCAGTCGTGGCACGCTGAAATAATTTTATACAATCTGATATCTATATCTCTCTTATATTTAATCTATTAATTTAATTTTATATTTTTATTTTGTAGTATTATTTTATGGTTTAATATTACATTTTTAATGTGCAAGATGATTCATATTATGTCATAGTTTTATCAAAATTGTAGCGATATGATATCTCTAATCTTTAATAAATAATAAAAATACAATGCAATAATTGTAATTATATTTCATGCAGTAACATAATGTTAAAAAAATTATACTAACATCAAAAAAGATATTCTT
>NW_020213173.1:0-36215 GCF_003070985.1 Temnothorax curvispinosus
TCTCAAAACATGTATCTTTAAGTACAAACAAAGTTCGTTTCATTCCCACTAATAGTTTCTGAAAAAAAAATATCTGAATTTCGACCTATTTTTCGGGATTCTAGGTGGATGTAGCCCCTTAAATCACATTTGTATTAATAGGTACTTGATTTATGTAAATAGAATGTGAACTGCCTTTTCGCCGTCAGTCTTCCGCGGAATGTGGAATTCTTACTTTCTCTCGCTCGCTAGCCTCATTCTCTTTCACGACACATAATCGCGCGTCAAAACTCCGGTCGCGTCAGCGCATCGAAAAGTAACGGCACGGCGCGCGGCGTACGGAGGGGATTCTCTCGCGAGCGCGCCTTGAGAGAGTGCAAGGCCGTAAACGCCGTTCCATTTTTGCCCGAGGTGTCCGGTAGTCGATATATACGGCGCGAGGCAATCATAATAAATCGCGTCGCCGGTTCCTCTCGGCCTCGGTGGTTTCACGACGGTGGACATGCACATTCGCGCGCCACGTCTTAGCTAAGAAAGAAGAAAGAACGTATACGGACGAGCGAGCCCGCGGGGCCAATACCGGGCCCCACTTGTCTGCCGCCGATCGTAACCAGCGCTTTATCTCCATGAGAACGAACCATTATCGCTAATAGCATAGGTGGACGTGGATGGATATGTAAGGGCGGATAGACGTATAGCAGTAGCGTGTCCCGTGCTAATTAAATCCCATCTAAATTACAAATTTGTAGATAAATCTTGCCCCACTTTGAACCGACTCACTTACGTTCCCCAGTTCCTTCCTTCCTTCGCCTCCTCCGCCATCATCCGCGCCCGGTCGTATCTCGATCTGGACCACGTAGTTGTTGCTACGGTTATCGCGCTGGCTGAAACTGGTAATAACGATGAAGCCGTATTGGCGTAATCGATGAGACTCACTTCATTCGGCGAAGTGTCGCTCGATAATTTGGCCCTTGCGCTGTCTCTGTTAGACGATTTGGGACGAGTCGATTTGTCAGTGTTTAGAAGTAAGATAAGCTCGCATCTAAGTTGTCTTAACGTGTCTTTAGCTTTGTATTACGCACACATCCATAGAAAACTACGAAGACGATACGTGCGTTGTGGATGACAATCAATACAAGTTAGTGAAAGGTGTACAATAATTTATTATTTACTACAAAAATGTATAATAATATAAAATAGGATGTTATTGACACTTTTCAGTTGTAATTATTTAGGCAGTACCATTTTAACTACTAATATTTTTCAGAATATTTTAGTATAGTATAATATTTTAGTATATTATACATTTAACAGTGCGCGACCAGTTCCAGGATGACTCGCAAGCACAAATCTCGTACGCGCGGCTGAAAGGTCTCTACCTCCTACCGTGCTGAATGCCGACTGGGAAATTCCAGGCGCGGATTTTCGCACACCGATACCGCATACTTGATCGATGGCATTCTTCATCGCCGCGCGCGGATTCGCTTAGGTCACCCGGAGCCGAGCAGGTGCCTCTCTCGATAAGCGTCCCGGGCTGTATCGCTTAACGGAGACAGCTGACTTTCCTGTCGGCATGCGTGCAGAAACGAGCTATTATCGCTATTAGCGTAATAGATGCAGTCGGGTTCCACGGTTCTAGGGGAGCCGCCGCTGCCTGATGGGTGCAGGTATCCGCGCTGGTCGTTTGCGCGCGTCCAGGATCCTCGCCCGTAACGCTGGATTTTACCGTTCGCCACCGCGCGCGATGCCCGCGCGACGTTATCTAGGATAATTCTCAGCCGACTTGTAACGATATTCCGGTTTGTAATCCGGTATCGCGAGGATAAGAGCGTCCGCGCGGAGCGTGTGAGCGCGCCGATCGTTGTGTCCATCGATGTAAATTATAACGATATCAGATGACCCGATACCGCGACTACGCAAATTCCTGCTGGCCGTTTGATTATGAACACGTTTACTTATCGCCGATAGCGCGAGTTAGTCTTCCGCTCGACGCGATTTGCGTTGAATTCACTATTGTTGCGGTTCAATGCATTACTTTATAACGCGCAATATAATAATAATATCTTTATTGCTTACATGCAAAAGTAATTTATGATAAATCGGGCAATCACGAAGAGCATAAATGAAAATATTGGACACGCAAAAAGTAAGGCGCCAGCAAAACTGCTGGTATACGATGTCTATCTGTAATAAAAATAAGATGGTCACTGTGCAAGGTGGATAAAGCAAAAATGCGGTAACAGGACAAAGAAAGAATAAACAAATCATAGAACAGAGTAGAAATTAAAGAGTAAAGCGTAATATGAATCGCAAATAGGAAAATTATTTCATAATTTTCTTGGATCTTTCGTTTATCTCGGGATAATTGAAAAGAAAATTACGAGATACAGAGTACACTCTTATAAAAACGGATCCTCTCGGCTGGCATTATTTATTACGTTCGTCAAATCCATACAAATCAGCGAGTATTATGTGAAGTTCCAAAACGGAGAAACCGTACGACTTGAACGTGAGCTTTCCCCTTCGTGTCCGTGATTCCGCAAGGCAGAAGGTAACAGTACTCGCACTGTTCGCCGCTTCGCATAAATCTCTCGGGGTTGCGAAGCAAATTGTCCGGTCTGGAGATAGAACGGATGCCACGTGTGGCAGCCTCCTCGCCGCGCCGTAGGTATAGCAGGTAACAGGAAACGTTGTATGGACTATACAACCGCCGTTGTGTCTGTTGCTGTGTAGGCTACAGTCGAGGCTACAGCAGTCTCTCCTGTTTACGTTGCCCGGATACGATGCCCTCGGCTCTTCTTTTCGTCGTTATCTGTGCGAGATGAGCTCCACGGTTGAACGTATACGGCGTACAGTAATTGTCTCCGTAGGTGCCGCGAGTATTAGTCGGGAGACGTTGACCGAGCCAGAGAACATGGTAACTCGTTGTGCAAAGCGTGTCTCGTATACCTACCTTGAGTCTCTTATATTCCTTTTCATCACTATAAATAGAAATCATATTTTACATAAAAAAAGAAATAATTCGTTCTTCCAACTTTGGAATCTTGTTCGGCATGAAAAAATAACAAAGATAATCTTATTTAGCAAAGGAATTGAATCTTCCGATTTAGTTTATTCTTCTTATCTTATAATCCTTTAACATTTAAATTAGATTACATTATACCTAATATATTGTGTGTACTTAATTTTTAGATATATTTCATCACTGTGCGTCTGTTCTCTACCCATTCCACGAAAAAATCGGCAGTGAAAAGTCGCCGGGAAAACAACCAGCCGGTTTGTTTCAGGATCCTATCGGCTGTTATTTCCGTAATTGGTAATGCCGCCATTGCCGGTGCGGCTGGAGAGACTTTTCGCGTTTCCATGTCACGGCTCACGACGGCCGCTTATACGGCAGAGAGTTCGTAGGTGAACCTACACAATGCGGCGCGATAATTGTGTGCCGTTCGTGTCGCGGGTCGAAAGGAGCGGCTTCTCGCCGGGAATCATTATAGGTACCTGGCGCGCTTCGTAAACGTAGGTCAGTACGTGCTCAAACATCACCGTTGTCTCTCGGCCATCCCAATCGCGCGCGTCCCGACCGCGCCGCGCTTGCTCTCTTTATCCGACCATTCATCTTTCCGCGCACTCTATAGATCACGCCCGGTGGATGCAAATGGAGCGCATTCCCTTTTACGAGGGCTTCTGCCACGCTGCGTGAAAGGATCACTGATTTCCATCGCGCTGCGCTGCACCGCGGCGGCGCCTGCGGACGCGGAAGGGCTCGCCCGGGATCCTTTATGCTGCGAAACGCGTGATTGAAATCAGCTGTAACGTCATCATTGCCCCCCACTCTTCTTTCTCCGTTCGCCTTCGCGCGCCGCGCCTGATAAGGAACGCCGCGATGCTTCGCGATCGCGTAATTCGAGGGCATCTGGCGAGAGCTCCGCCAGCTATTCGTAGTTTGGAGAAAGCAATATGACGAAATAAATTTTGTCTTATTTTTGTTCGATTTAATCAAAAACAACAAAGTCAGATTCTTTTAAGAGAGAAAAGTATATTTGTGTATTTTCTTTTCTTAAGAAACATCAGCGCTTCGTAGTCGAAGCACCGGCCGATGGAAGTTATATGGTAGTGCCGAGACACCTTGTGCATTAATATAGTTGCAGTACAGTTATTTCTATCGGCGTTCGTTACGGCGCGATTTCACGGGATACGACGCGGCGAGATTAAGAATAAGTGACGCGAAAGTAACGCCGCGATTGCAATTAATCAAAGCACGTAGAGTGCCGCTAGTTAATTCGCGCAAAGCACGAGAAATTGCACGGGGGATTATCTATCACGGTGGGTGGCCGTGCGGTTCCCAAGGGAACGGTCAATCCCGCGCAAAGGACAACGCAACGGTTATCCAGCGTATAGCAGCGACTCCGATACTTTGTCCCTCGAGACGCACGAAGAAGAGAAGGAAGTTATCGTTCCCCGACGAAACGAGGCGACGCATTAGGGCAAATGAAGTGGTTTATGTCGCGTACGCTATCGCTCGCGGTTACTATTTAGCGCCGCTAGTTAGAATCATACACGCGTGAAACCGAATACGCGTGCTCGTGTTACATGATCACGGGATTTATAGGGTAAAGCGAAGCGATCTCTCTTTCTCTTTCTCTCTTACTGGTCTCTTCCTCGGACAAGGCTTCACGCAATGTAACACGACGATAATCAAGATTGTAATTTTGAAATATTCTTCCGCTTGTTAGACGGGATTTAACTGGATTCTCGATACTTTGACCGTTAACTCGCCTATCAATAACTTCGATCTCTCGTGTCAACTTCGCTGATGTGTCCTGTTAAATCTTTCATCGCCTGAACACGACTCTTAGTTCGAAATTTAAATAAAGCGAGGCAAAAAATTGCTCGATATTCATCAGCCGTACTTTTAATTTTCTATTACTATTTTTTTCTTAAGGTAGTCAGAGTTCAGGTTTACGAGTTTTAATCTATCAATCAGTTAATTTAGACAACTCGGAGTATCGTTTAATACGGCAAGTTGTGTGACGGCACGAATACGTGAGTGAATCACATATCTCCTTTCTCGTCACGGATGCAAATTAATTCAACTACTCTGGTCGCCGCACCGTTAGATAGAATTTGCCGTGCCGAATGAAAATCACATGTAGTATTTCACTTTCGAGGAAGTCACGAGAAGCGAAGTTTCCACGTAGCACGTCGCCCAAGGTTTCGGGGTTAACGGATAAGGACCCGTATAATTTCGATTGCTATCAGAGCAGGGTCACGTCACTCTCCCGTTTACATACATTACTCGGATCGGGCACGCTTCTCCGTTACCTACAAATCAGGCGAAAGTGAGGTCACCGGAGCGAATTCCTAATACCTCGCCGTTTACCGCCCATTAGTCTTAACATATTCTGTGCCGCGTATGCGTATATCACCGATGACCCGTGCTGAACTTCAAGCCGTTTAACATACTTTGATAAGCAGATACATTATCATATTCCATAATATCATTGACTGGTACATTACATGCACGATTAATATGTGTGGAATGGTTGTCACATCGTGTACTGTTGGTCTAAATAGTGGACAGTCACGCAAAAACAGACAGTCACGCGGCATGAAAGGTGTTAAATATCTTATTCGGGCCACAATCGAAAAATATCTCCTTCCGGCATATATTTTCCAGCCACATTTTCTCTGTTTTTTTGTTTTCAAGTTGCATAAAGATTTAACGGAGCTTACGTTCTCCGTACTAGCACTTTGGACGTTCCACTTGCTTACGACAGCTAACTGCAGTTCTGCTATGCATTTCCTGTGACGTCGAACGTAAGCGCTTCCGTTTCCTACTCAAAACGTGACGAAAGACAAGCAAAATTCGCGGATATCTACCGCGCCCGTTTCTTCAGCCAACCTGTTGC
This sequence comes from Temnothorax curvispinosus, assembly GCF_003070985.1. NCBI lineage: Eukaryota > Metazoa > Arthropoda > Insecta > Hymenoptera > Formicidae > Temnothorax > Temnothorax curvispinosus. The sequence goes on from NW_020213173.1 coordinate 5,889, forward strand.
GCATTTGTATCGGTAATTGTCCGTGGAGAACTGGCCCGGTTTTCTCGGTCACGATAATCGCACGGGCCGACGCCGACGACGCGGGGCGGTGATACGCTAACGCACGAGACCGCTCCTACATCACCTCATTTATCATTCTCTAGGATATGCAGTATACATAATAACGAGGGATAAGTGGAGTAGCGGGTAGTATACTGCGCACGGAAGCCGGAGAAATTCGCGGACGCGGACTTTCCTCGGGTTCACGATATGACTTTCAATAATGAGAAATCTTTCTCCGAGATCGAAATACTTAGTTATCGATCTTCTTCAAACATCCCTCGAAGCGACAGCAGAATGCTACAAAAAATACATTGTAATAAAATAAGACCTCTGATGGTAATTAAAAATTGGAAAAAAGGTCAAAGGGCCAAATACGAGCAAATAAAAGATATTAAAGTTAAGATAGCGTTAAGATTAGTGAGGTCCAAAAATTGAAGAATTTAAGGAGCATGACCTTTATAATTGTAAGGTTCAAAATTTGAGGAATTTAAGGAGCACGACCTTTATAACTTCCCGCATCTTGCACGCAGCGAACTATAGCGCGACATCCAGCATCGCGGGAGATTCTTACGAGTGATTTAGTCGGCGATGTGCCACGAAGATTTTTACTCGTAGGAACAATCATCGCGGCGCGGCGCGAGGTTTATATCTCATTCCCTCGGGCCGGCCGCCGCGTTTCTCCGCGACGGGCGATTTCCCCGACAAGCGCGAAAATGGAAATTTCACGTGAAATGCGTGCGCGGCGTGTTAAAACAGCGCCGGTGCATTCCCGGCGATGCGTCATTGTCGGCGAGCGTTATCTCCCTGTGCGCGAAGCGCACCTTTATTTCTATTAAAATCGTTATAAATCAGTCTCTCCCCCTGGTTCCCCTCCCTCGAAACTAAGGTCGCAACCGCCGCGTATCCGCGGCATTCCCGACGCTATGTCACTGTCCCGCGACATTACGATCCCAATATATGTTCCGCTGCCGCGCAACGCGCTGCACTACTATGCTTGCGCTATCGGAGGTTGTATACCTTCGCGGTTTTCGCGCGCGGGCAACACGATCGTTAGGCAATCGCGCCTACCGACTACACCGTGGCTCGCCGGAATTAACTAATCGCGTGGTCGATCTACTCGTGGTGATTTGTGCGTAATTCTCGTTAGCGGGCTATTCTTACGATTTTTCCAGGCTGACTTTAGCTGGCCCTATGAATAGAGTTCGTAGTATATGTCGACGTAGATTTTCAAAACCTACTAGTTGCAAAATCTCTTTTACAAGCTTCAAGCTATCGCGACAGAGGAATATTTGAATTCTGTTATAAGCTGCGCCTTTGCATAATGCAGTTTACATAAAAGACATTTTTCCCCAGTTCTTTCTGAAATAACAGAAGCTCCTCTTTGACGTCGCTCGATGACACACAAGACTCACCGATTACTCTCACAAAGTATGCGAAAAGTATACGAACAATACCGCACGTTGTACCGCTTCGACGAATTTCTCTGGAGACAACTGTGCATTTTTTATCCACGAGGAAAAAGTTACTTCGCACGATTGATTGAATGGTATAACATTACGTAAATATTGCATTATAAATTTTTACCGCTTACAATTACGCTTCATTAAGTAACGTGCGAATTAATATTTTTCTGTTACGTTTGGCTTATATAACCGCTCGTTTTCCTTTTGTCCCAGTATTAATATCAAACGCAATCTTATTGTTAGATACCCTATATAAATGCAGTAACTTTGCTTTAATAATTAAAGCTTTCTGTTCTGATCCTCGATATTAACGTTCATTTTAGATTTACACGCGCTATTCATTGAAATGTGCTTTCACGCTTATGCACATGTGCCCTTTATTGTTCATATATCTCCTATGGGCCTTATGTAACTTTTTTTTCTACACGCTTCAGGGACTTTTAAACCAAGGTAACATAAAATTACCGCTGTCGCTGCTATATTACTACCGTTACGGAACATCGAGAGTGGGTGTTCCATCTCTTGCGACATCGGCTCTGAATTTCATACGCCCGTGCCACAATGCACGGACGGAAGCCATCGGGGACCCGTGTACGCCCGGTGGCATTTCGTAACGAGAGTCCCACGGAATTATGGCAACGGAGGCCGGCACAATGGCGTCGCCTTCGATGGCAAAATCCTCTCGCGGGGAAAGATGAATATCTGATATGGGAATCCGCGTCGTGTGAATGCGAACGACCCGTGCGAGCGACACACAGGACGTTATATGCGGTCTCTCGCAACTGGCGAACATTATAGCCCGCGAGATCGCGAAATTGCAGGCGGCGAGACGCGATTATTCTTCCCTCGAACCGGGAAAAGCAATTTCTTTTTCTCAAACGAACGTCCGCCGTTTTCCTGCGAGGGGCACGATAAGAATCGCGACGAGCGGGTCCGCATTACCGATCAGGAGGTCGTGAAGATTGAAAACAAACGTGTTAAAAAGACAGATCACTAATGAAAGGCAATTTATTATTATATACAAAACGTTTGCGAGCTGCTAAATTTTCTGAATTTTTACAATAAATTTGCACTAGACCTGTTCTTAGGGAAAGCTTTGTGGAAGATTATTATTCCGTTCTATTTTTAACCAACTTCAAAAAAAGGAGGTTCTATATTTGGCGTGTACCCATACAGGGTTTTACAATCGGCCCAGTATTGGGCCAGTACTGGGTTGTGGTAGTTTAGGTACTGGCGCTGTACTGGCAACATTACTGGCGCGGTACTGCCTCAGCGCCGGATGATAACTTTGGCCCAATACTGACCGACAGTACTGGCCCAGCCGTTGTCTATTGGTACTGCCCCAGTATAGGTATTACTATCGGCCCAGTACTGCGCCAGTACTGGTTGCCAGATTCAGACTGGTTGATAATTAATTAAGAAACGAGTTTTGTTATAAAATATATGCGTTATATATATATATATATATATATATATATATATATGTTTTATTTATTTAATTATTATCAGTCTTCAAAAATAAGGTTACATTAACGTTAACATCAATTCAAAAGTGTGTCACATTTTATTATAAAAGTGGACTCCACGATACAACTGTATAAGTTGTGCAGTTCTGTCATTTATACATCGTTCTTATAGCATCGTTGGTCGAATTTTAAATAGGAGAAACGGATCCTATCAAATGCCATCTATCGGATGATTCGACATTTGCATAATCATTTGCCAGTGATGGTTCAGTACTGTCTGACAGAATATTGGCCGATGTGCGGGTGCCAACCATTGGCCAAGCGTTGGTTTTCGTCGTAACGCCAGATTATTCTTTATAAGTTATACACCAGTCACTTGCCAGTGATGGCCCAGTACTGTCTGACAAAATGTCGGGCGATGTGCGGCTGCCAACATTGGCCAAGTGTTGGCTTCATCGTAACGCCGGATTATTCTTTATAGATCAGCTTTTAGGTAGACAGCCAGTGTTGGCCCAGCATTGGCTGACAAAACCTTGGCCGATAATCGAATGCCGTAGCATTGGCCAAGTGTCGGTTGTATTGTAACCTCCGGCGACCTTATATGGGTATGTATGTATGTCCACAATTTTCTCTAAAATTACTGAACGCATTTAAATGCGGTTTTCACTGTCCTATAGAGCAATTCTTCAAGAAAGTTTTAGTACATAAAATATCGCGCTAGAACATCAAGGTATGGAGCAGTAAGGAAATATGCGATAATAAAATTATTCATATTAATTGCATAAAGCACTAAAAAAGTATAAACTAAAAAAAAATTTTTTTTAAATAGAACCGACTTCAAAAAAGCTCTAAATAGTATTTAAAAAATTAAAAAAAATTGAAAAAACTTTAAGAAGTATGAAATAATACTTTAAAGAATCCCTTTCAATTTTTTCGTTGCAAAATTAATAATAGGTACTTTTAAGAACTTCTTTCAATTTTTGAAATCGGCGTTAAATTAATTTAGTAATTATTAATTTGGCGCCGACTTCAAACAATTGAAAGGAATTCTTAAAAGTATTATTTCATACTTTTTAAAGCTTTTTTCAATTTAAAAAAAATTTTTTAAATACTTTTTATTAGAGATAACATTATATATGCATATTTTTCTTCTTTTAATTGTCATTAAAATTTGAGCTACGCTTTTTACGACGATTTTAGAGGATTTTACGCTTCCGAAGCGCGATAAATCATTATTTTCTGCATATATTTTCTCGCAGAAATTTACAGAACGGCTTAACATTCTTGCGGCGGGTGCTGTGCGGGTGCACGAGTGAAAATGGCGTCTTATATAATTTCAACGACTGTCGTACAATGATGCATAGATCGTATCTCTCGGTGGTGGGATTAGGCCGGGCCGGGCGAAGTCGGGGACGAGATGCGACGCGTTTCTCTCTTTATCTTTCCCTCTCGGTTTGCGAGTTTCACTTTTGTTGCCTCCGGTGTTCGCCGCGTTCACGCGCTCGCACGAATGATTCTCTAACCCAGAGGAACACGCAGTCAGCCGTGAAGTGCGTGATCCCGATCAATGACGCTCGACTTTTCGAAGTCGGCGACCGGCTGCTCCTCTTCTAAGCCCAGTCGAACATTCGAGCGAGGTCACTGACGAGTCATCCTTACGCGATAAACCCGCTCGTCAATGCCAATTTCGCTTGGGAAACCGCCTGACTAATTTACGCATCGATGCAACGTGCACGATTGCAACGCTCGCGCGGGAATAAGGCCGGGCAATCGGGCGTCCTTGTAATAGAAGATTAACTTACCGGAACACATTTTGTAAAGCACAATCGCACAAGATTTATATCCACGAAATTCCGCCTTGCGCAAAGACGCGCCACGCGCGGTCGTGAAAACACGTCATTGCTCCGACAAGCAGCTCGTGTAAAACTTGAAAAGAAACATTGCCACAAATTTTCAGAGGAACGAGCATTTTGTTACACAAAAATTTATATGACAGTTTGTATATTGAAGGGAAAATGACGAAGGAAGATTCGCCATAAATTTAATATACTTAAGGAAAGATGAACTAGCGTCAAACAGGTAATACGCGGTAGTAAATGGAAAAAGAAAGCGTCGTACCGAGCTGAACGGTTTAACTTCCTATCTCAATATTGAAGCATTCAATTCTAATCCTGATTTTATCATTCAGAAAGCGTAGCGACAGTGGTCGAGAACAGCTCTCGTCGTAATCCTTCCGATTACACGGCGTGAGAACGCGTTATCGGCGGGATTACCGCGACCGAAAGTGCGATATGCTTTCACTGCGTCCGCGCTGGTGCGATTTCCATTTTGTCTCCGGTCCGGTTACAAGATCGGTCCCGAGGAAGAAGAGGGACTCTCACTTTCCAGGCGGGGTATCCAGGCCCGCACGGTCTTCCCCGCAGTAAGGACCGGATGACATAAGGCCTCCCGCTCCTCTCTGGGAGAGTACGTCGTTTGCGCGCGAAGATTTATGAAGCTTTCTCTCTCTCGGCGGCGAATAGCAAATGGCCAAGTCTGTTCCATCGATTTGCCTTTATTGCGACGTCGATAATGCCCGGTGCAGCCGAAACGCCGACTTATGCAAGGACGAGCCCTCGCGTCGATCGCGTCCGAGAGAAGACCCGCACGTCGTCTCGCTCGCGAAGCTAGCCTCTGCGAGAGATATCCCGTGTGTATATGTTTATGTGCATATATGTATATGTATATACATATATATTATATATACACTGCACCATCGCGGCTTGTAGTACGACATGATACATGACACAGGCTACGATAATAATCGTCGAAAGGTATTCCGTGCCCTCGCCGCGCCGACGGACGTCTCGACGTCCGCCGCGCGGCCTTCGCGCGGAGGCGGAGAGGATGCGAATAAAAAAAGGGACACCCCCCGAGAAATCCCTATCGTCCCGCTCATCGCAATCTGCGCGCCCGATAACCCGATGACCGTATAATATTTATCGACAGCCATGTTTCTGCTCGCGTTCCTCTTTATACCGCGCGCGCGTCGTGTTTCTTGTAATCTTTCACGAACGCGACGTCAAGAAATTGCGTACTAGACGATATTAATCCACGAACTTTCGATTATTTCATTTAGGTACATACGTGCCCGTAGTTTTGAAATGTAGAACGTTCGAATGCGATATTGCAGAAGGTCTCTGTTGTCGCGCTTGTGTTATCGGAGTCGTATTGTTTGCAGGGTGATCCGAATTTTTTCTCGTCGCGAGTCATTGTCTTGCAGGCGTGTTATCGCATTCGTATAACTCACATGGTGCCCCGAATCGTTTGCTGTCCGTTCACAGCGAGTCCGTCAACGCCTCCGGTCGTTCGATCAAATTGACAGTTACGTCGTGGATCGATATCGTTGATATGCGAATTTACATCACCGATGGATTTACACGCCGATACCGGTAAAACGAGTTAATAAATTCGTATAAAGCCATACGGATCCGTATAAAGCCGATCTGTCAGATCCATATGGTCTCCATTCCTTCACGGTCCAGTGATTCCGTCGTGATCGTCGATAGGCCATAACATTCGTTGTTATTCTCACCTATATAAGACGGCTACGTGAAATTAATGAAACTTATGCTTCAAGATACTTCGTAACTATCAAGAGATCTGCAAAACACTTGTTTAAAATAATTATTGCCGCTATACATGCCAGCAGTATACATTATTGGCCCAATATTGAACATATGAAGAATATATGAAGAATACATGATAATAATATGTGAAGAAAAGTAAAAAATAATAATAAAAATAAAACTAATAATAAAAAATAATAGTAAAAGAAGCCAATTATTTTATTATAATAATTTTTAGATTATTACTATTTCCAACGACTACACGATTACAATTATGTACGTAACATATTCATAACATACAATTGCGATGAATATTTACGAGAAAGTCCGATTGTTGCGTGACATCTGACACAGCGTATATGGTAAAAGTGCCGTGAAACATTTAAATTAAACGCTTTTATTTAACTCTCATCACCGGTAAGAATTCTTTTCTAAAATAAAAGGGAAAAAGAAAAAGAGAGAGGAAAGAAATGGACGGAAGAAATTTATTTCATTATTGTATTGTATTGTGGTCGTTACTCCTCAAGAAAGTCATGTGTTTATCTACTTTCAGTGTCCGGAAACGAGTTACATTTTAAGATTTACATAGAATGGTCGGATGAATTGCGAATACTGACAAACATACTTACGCGGCGTGCGGTAAACAGCATGTGGTCTACACGTGCTTGAGGGATAAATGTTGAAGGTAAAAGGAATTCTCAAGCTTATACTTCAGCAAACCTGCGTATTCAGATTCTACGAATTAATATCAATTCTCTACTGATTAAATTTAATAAACTACATATTTAATCAATCTATAATTCATAAGTTTATAAAATCAAGTGGTATTTATGCAAAAAATATAAAGGGGAACTTATTGATTTTTACGGTCCTTGTTTTTACGGGGCAAAAGCGATATGTTTTTGTGTGGACCGTAATTTTTAAGAAGACGACGCGAAAGGAAATAAGTTAAGCGTGCTGGGAATGTGAAGAAAGTTTCAACGCAAGCGTCTTATTGTTTACTTGTCAAACGTCGCCGGGTGAACAACCTGACTCTGACTTGGTCCGACTGGTTTTTGCGCGGGCCGAAGCGATTCGATATATTCAGATGAGTTTGGACCGACCCTGAAAAAGCCCGGGTCATCGAACTACCAGACGCGAACAAGGACTTCAACATTTTGAAGATCGAGCAACGTCGTCTATCTTGCGTTAGCTACGTGACTTAAATATTTGTTAACTTCACCTTTATAACTCACTATTTTTGCTTCTTCCTGTTTACTAAATATTTTGTAATATTTAATTCTTATTAATGAAAAATATTCTCTCTTTAAAAAATCACATTTAATTAATCTAGTAATTTAATAATTTTTATATGTGTAGAAAATTTCTCATAATGATTCATTATAGCACACATGCTTAGCCATAAATTTATCTGTACTTTTTGATGTCAAGAATCTGAGTCTTTAAACAAAAATACGATTAAAATTAATTGTAATGTATCGCAAAATGGTCGTTGCTCGAAGTCACGGCGAAGCGAAGTATTTTCACGAACTACGGAGATATCGCGCGAGTTTGCCGAAGCGCAAGCACGAGCTCTCGACGAAGGCGCTTTAAAAAGCCCGTGGAATCGTGGCTGGCAGTCCACTCTCGCGTGTATTTAATAGCGCGGGATAATCTGATGAGCCGTACAAAGTGCACTTAGGCTCGCTCGCGGACCAACAGGTGGGTAACGATAGTGCCGGGGATGAGTGATTAAGCGGCGCGACCTTCGGGCCAGCTCAGATGTAAATCAAGTTAATCTGCCCGCGATACCGAAAGCCACTCTGACTAATTATCTACGAGGGGCACAGCGCCGATGATTGGATATGCACTTCGGCGAGATAAAGCAAGCGAGAGGCAGACAGAGAACGAGAGGAGGAAGTACAGTCGTGCGAGAGAGAGAAAAAGAGACAGAGAGAGAGAGAGAGAGGGTTGGAGGAAGAGAAAGAAAGTAAGAGTACCGAACACACAACGATACTAAATAGCTTAACGATTCCGTAAGGCTACCGCTATTTGTCGATTTAAATCACGCTAATCCATTCGTGATCCCGCAAACGGTAGCCGCCGCCGCCCGAGAACAGATCCGCAGATCTCCCCGAAGACTCGTTAAGAGCATTCCGCGAGGACGGATCAGCCCCGAGATTCACTCTTATCCGCCGGGCAGCAACCACCTGGGATATTGTACGATCAAGCTCGTAGCGCACGGTAGCTCGGTATACACTCGCGATCTCGCGCAACGTCGTCGTCATTTGTCCGCATTGTGTTACGAGCGTACGAGAATCCGCGCGTTACGTCTATACCCGAAGGGATGCGCGCGTTTAGGATAAGAGATGGTTACCATCGTACCATGATCGTGGCATTCAAACGGATAAGCTTCTTTCTTCCCGCGCGAAAAATGTTAATCCTAGAAACTGGCTCCTGGACAATACGAGCGTAATCTCGCCTATGGGAGAAGGGACGATGTATAATCTCGTACATTTCCAAAGCGGTATTATCATATTTGCACACTTGTGATCAAATAATATGGCGAGCAAAAATAGCTGTTATTTTACATTTACAAATATAAATCCTCCTCAATCGCATGTGTAGTGCAAGAATTAAATAGTATCGAGATTAGGTCTCTTATGCAACAAAATACGGACGTGGTACTTTCTAATTGCGAATTATTATAATGTGGAAAAAGTAGTTAATGATAATGAAATGTTTAAATCTGGCCATGATTAATGCAAATCTCGCACTGATCATCGTATCGTTTTGATACGGCGATTACAAAGTCTCGTCTGTACTCTTCCTCCGCGTCGAACTTGCGACGACTCACTTACGCGGAATGCAAGCAATATTACGTCGTGCTGCGCGATTCGCCACGCAATCGACGATACGTTACGCGAGCTGCAAGCCGGAGAACGCAAGACGCCGATCATTTGTCGGCCCTACATCAGTACGCGGCACTCGCGGCATTTGCGAAAAGCCGGGTGCTATGTCACCGGTACGGATCGGCCGTTCTGAGTTGTTACTGTGGAATCTCTACCCACGGACAATCATTTCGAAATATGATCATCGAAATCCAACATCGATTCAGACGGGCTTGGTTTCAAGAAATTTTCGACATCGAAATCAGCTCGATTTCAAGTAATTTGGAGAATTTTTACTCAGTAAGAAATGATTCGTCAAATCGACGTCAAATCGATGTCGAATCGATGTTGTATTAATGGTCATTTCAACAACGGATTAAAAGTATCATATTGATATCATTTTAACCTCGAATCGAGATTTTGCATATAAACGGATGTGCACAGAGTTACAACAGTAAAATTGAACAAAACAGTAACAGGAGTAGCTGTCTATCATTCATGTCAGTTTATTTAAGATCACTCGAAAATGTTTCGAAATTCAAACGAACTTTTTTTACCTTTTGCCAGCGTTATCGAGTTAATTTCGACGTTTAAGCTAATTTCGACGTCGTTTCAACATCCTTTCGATATCAGCTTTCTCACTGGGTAAGCGTTTGCTTAGGGCTTCGATTTAGTTAGAGTTTTCCGAGATTTTGTTCCGTAAACGCGTATGGCGTTAGCCGTTTCTTAAAAGTTTACGTCATGAAGAGAGATGCAGTTGTACTCTGAGTATAATCATGGACAAGATTATAACTGGTGCATGCGGATATAACGTAAGTTATTTTATTCTCGAGACTCCGACGTCGCTCGAAGGAGGGAAGTTCTAAATATAGTACCGCTTAGGGCTCTAGAAGCTGTAAATCCACCACTGGCTGAAGGCAGGGAGCGCAGCGTATAGTGTACACGCCGGGGACGACGCGGGGCGAGTTGCATCGCGCGGGACAATAGCTATATGTCAGTCGGCATGAGTTACCGACTAGCTCGGCGAACATGAAACCAACCCCTGTACACGCCTGTACGGGCGCGCGATACCGGTCCTCCGCGCGTTGCTGTCATAGCGACACAAAGAGAAGACGTGGACGACGTGGACGCACGGAAGGCATGCGCGCGCGCCCGCGCGCGAGGCAGAGGAGCGAAAGCGAGAGTTCGTGAGATATTTGGCGATGCGTGCTTATCGGTGTATAACTCAACCGTCCGGTCAATCTGATAATCGAAAGGCGGTCGACCGTCCATCGTTCTGCATCGCGCCGCGCACCGTCGGGGCCTGTGTATACGCTCGCTCGATCCGGGCCCCGCCGGATGGCTTCCTCCTCTCCGCGATCTCTCGCGCGGCCGATCCTGTGGCCGGAGCCGGTTTCGCGCATTGCGCTACCGTGCTAAAATATCGTTCGCCGTGGGTGGCTTTATGGGCCTCGTCGATCTAAGGCCCTTTCCGATTCCTCTCCTTGTCAGATACAAACTTATTGATAGTTGCGGTCTAGCCGGCCGGTACCCGCGTGGTATGCCGCGGCTACTATCGCGGTGTGTGTGCGCGCGCGCAAGCAGTATAAAAATACGAAAGAGGAAAAAAGAGAAGAGGAGAGGAAAAGAAACGAAGAAAGAAAGGGCGAAGTCGAAGTGGCAGACGAGAAAGGCGGTGTTATATCGCACCGTACCGCCGGAACGAAACTGAATTTATGTCCCGCCGGTCCGTGGCACCTACTCGTCCTTCGAACCCGCCATCCGGCTACACTTTGCGCGGAATCGACCAACGAATTGATCCATTAAGATTCGTCCTTCGTGCCGGAGTATCTAACGTTCCGCGACATATGCCCATAAATATTGAGATTAAAGTACCGTAATCTGTAAAAGCAATTTTTATTTGTTTACTTAAAATAGCTAATTATTTTTAGACCATCCAGAATTCTCAAAATGGTCTGTCAAAAAATTCACACAAAGTATCCATGCGGTATAGGTATGTTATGTGGAAATAATTAATACAAGTAATTTGCATCCTTCTTAAAATAAATGAAATAGATGACAATACAAATTAAAACTATGATCTCACTTAAATAAAAAGATGGATACCCAATATCTAGACTGCTAGAATTCTTTCCAAGAACACCGTAAACGGTTTGTCTGGTGCTCATGCGTTTTATGTGACCGATATGGGGTATGATGGGCGCTGGTGAATTTGCACGACGCAGCTAGATCGGGGTACGCGCATGCCCGGGGGGGGGGGGGGGGTAAACGCCTCGGCCGCGGCCGCTGCTCCGGCTTGATTATGCCTTTGGGCGAATGATGTATGACACCAATTTCATCCAAAGCGGACGTACCCCCGAGGTGTGAACGAGTCTAACGGACGACGCGACAGCCGGCCTTGCGCGTGAACGCGCCCGGGTGTTTATTATGCGCGCCGATCTATTCCTCTCGGCCGAGCGGCGAATCGCAATTTCTGCGATCGGTGGCGCGACTCGTTTCGCGAGCGTGTAATATCGCATAATGGCGATTAATCGCGGGGGCCCCTGAAAGACGGCGGCGATAAGGATCGGCGATAATAATCGCCACCTGCCGCGTGCCCCTTTTAATCACCGGTGCCCCGGCCAGCTCCGCGCGCCCGAATATTTATATATCTGCCACCGGTTTTTTCTGACGCGCCGTGTATTATTTTAAGACGCGTGTCGACTCGCGATAAATCTGATTCGTTTATCAATTAACCGTGCGCGCTCGGTCAACGTAATCGCGATCTCTCTCTCCTGTGGGCGGGTTTGGCGTGGAGAGGTTCTGATGCTGGTGCAACGAGCAGTCGAATAATTACAGTGTCTGGCCGGGAGGAATGTTGCGTCTGCGAATCTGTATTAATGAACAATGTACTCATCGCAAGGACGGCTATCAATTTACAAATGAATGAATAAATAATGCGGTTATCTCTTAAAGGACTTATGTATTTGATTTTAAATAAGCTGCTATATATACGCTCTACGCGGCGCGGCCGGCGCGAGAGAAGATGTAAACGATCGAGTAGTGACAGTCCCGCCGACATGATTGAAGACGAAAAATTTCTTTCGTAGGATGTCCCGGTCGATGATGGACGACCGCGCGGGTTTAGGCAAAAGGAATATAGGTCTCCCGTCCCCGAAGGTAGGCAGCGCGCGATTTTTGCGGCTACGCCCGTATTTTCGCGACGGATAATTTATGGCCGACCATTATGCGATATGGCACGATAGAGTTTCTTAAATAATTTATACGCCGCACGGCCGTTTTGTTCGTTTACCGAGAACTACCTGCTTATATGTTTCACGTTGGGGATACGCACTTTCTAGGAAATCCATTTTTCTCACCTGAGATAATCTTTTTCTTCGCCAATAATAATTAACAAAGGGGATGGTTTAATTTGATCCAACTGGCTATTTATTAATATAATGTTCAGATACACATAATATTTGAATATTTGAATATTATATTAATAATTAAATGGTCAGTTGGAGCAACTTAAATCATCTCCATTTTTCTCAATTGTCCGATTAATCGTCATGCAAGAAAGTGAAATTCCAAACACTTGTTATTAAATTTCACGTTCAAAGAGATACGTTTTAAGAAGAAGTACATCTACAGCAGATATCATTATCTTTACTAAACTACTGTAGTATATGTATCACGTATATGTATCTTAAAAATAGAGTAAATAGACATTGTCTTAATGTAGGTAAAACCGGATAAAAACATTAAGTTATCCCCCTCGGCTTTTCTTTCCGTCGAGTTGATTAATTATATTTTCGTCTTCTCCTTCGCCTACCATAACAGATTGGGTTGTAATTTAGAAAAGGACGACAACTCGCCAGCCCAGAATTATTAAAGGCAGGTCTATGGCATCGCGGACTCGGCCTAAAAGAATTAAATTTATTACCTTGCTGAAAGTGTCTGTCTGTTCGATAAAGGATAATCGGCGGTTCATCCCGCGCGATTCATCACTACGAAAGGGGGTGGTTCCCGATGGAGTCTTTTTCCCCCCCGATGCACGCGGATCAATTATTGTCCCCATCGGACGGTTTTCGACATTGCGATAATCTTCAAAAATTATTGCGCGTTAAAATCTCGACCCGAGATCTCAAGTAACTCCGAAAGGGATGTGCGGGGCGTTCTGCGCCCGCGTTCTGCCGCCGAGGGAACATTATTAAATATTGCCGTTCGGCGAAGTTTAAGTCTCTTCATGGCGAACTGGCAATTAACTTTTTCAATTAGGCACAGTCCCGACGATCTTGGGCGTGGATCGTGGTTGTGGATGAGCAGTGGGCACCCAGTACAAGGCGTCCCAAAATCTTCTTATCTAAATTAATGATGAATCTCAGAGAGAGGGATAATTGGGATAATAATTTTTTTCAATTAGACGCAATCATGAGCATGGTATTTTTAAGAAATTAAACTTTGGGATTACAAATTGTATATGGCAATATATTTATTTTTATGTATATACTAAAGATATATATTTTTTAAAACTATTTTATAGCGGCTTATTTCTGTAAAGATATTTGAGTTTAAGAAAAATTATAAAAAAAGAAGTTTGATAAAATTTTTATTAAAGAAATATTAATTGTGGTAAACTGTAGAATGCATAGCTAGAAGGAGTGGCATCTGTTACGGGTCATTCTGTACGTATGTATATGCACCATTCTTGCGCCCACAGTCTGATATACGTGTCGTGACGGGAAAGAGATGGTGGGAATACGAGAAACGAGCCGGGAGGAACGGGGCACCTCTCGCAGCATCCTCAGATGTAATCAATTGGAATTTTTGCCGGAGTGGCTGGTTTTGCTTTAACAGTTAATACTTGCATCGCCATAACGGGCCGTAGTATTTTGCCGGCGGGAACACGCGTTAGATGCGCAACTAAACGAATCCAAATCCAGCTAAATGATAGGCAAACACTCTCGCGAGGAGTCACCGTACATTATCGCCGTTTATGACGGTCCACGTATTGCGAATTTGACGTCCGTGAAAATTTATTTCTGTGAATTATGGAGCGCGCTTCCTCCTTACCTCACATATTGATGCACATGTTGATGCTATCGATAAATCCCCGTTTCGCAAACCTGTACGCGGACTTCGATATAGAATACTTATTTCCGTTTGCGTTTCTGCGTCTGTTCACTTTCATTAGACGCGAAAGATCGATAATCAACATCCATTTCGTGCCAACGTGTTTGCCATCGCTTACCAACGAGTCAATTAAGCTTAATTACCGCGTAATCGATTTAATTATGCCTCGACGCAACTCATTCGCGTATATGCTTGCGCGCAACTACGCGTATACCAATTACTTAACGCATGAAATGATGATAATTTAAAGCATCATTGATGCATAGTATAAGATCATAGTACAAGATCTACCTAGGCACGTCTATCAGGCATTTAAGGACGAAATTTTACGAGCGGCAACTTATGCCTTCATCTACGGTGGTCTACGTATATCCATTAGAATTTTCTTATCGAGCACAGTTTAGATTTAGCGTGAGCATTTAATAAAATATCTTTAGACCTTAATAAAAAGAGATTACGTCGGATTTTATTAAACTTAAGATTATCTAACTAAGAACATGCTAAAAAAGATTAGTAAAACATTTCAATTACGTCTTTATTATAAAAATTAATGAATATTATATCTACCGTCCACGAGTTTGTAATTGGATTTTAGAAATATTTAAATTCCTATAGCAAATGTTTCAATTTTCTTTCTTCGTCTTGAAAAGCAGAATATTTAAGGTAATTGCTTGCAAACGAGTATCGAGCTTCCTGTTGCTCGACTCTCAGTATCCTTCACGGTCGCTGCTTTTCCCGACACTTCCCGATCTCCCGCTGTGTTTCTCTTCGTGGTTCGTAAACATTACGTTGAACGCGAGACATGAAAGAGCATTTGAATTACCAAATCGACGAACAGCGATGGACGCTTTTCCCTTTTCAAAGCAGATCGGCCGTCTTCACGAAAGTGGAAACCTCGATCGTTCCACTTTCTAACGATTAACCGTTCCTCAATCTTGTGTATTTCCTCTTTGTACGCCTTTAGCACGACTCGCACAATTCGTACCGTCGCATTGCGTGTCGCCGATCGCCGTTACGGCCAATTTTTATCACCGCCTATCGCTATTAGGAAACTAAATGTGTTTCCACGTCGACACGTGGCAGACATTGCGCGCAGCTGGACGTCGATAACGCGACAACGGTACGCGGCTATTGCTCAATCGCGCGCTCGCTGTTGAGAATTCGTGAGAAGTTCCGCGCGATCGGCCGAAGCGATTCGCACTTGCGCTCACGACGCCGCGACGGCGCAAATTTCACTTTTTCTGGAAATTTAGAAAAGAAACTACGCAGTCCGTGATCCTTTAAACGAGACATATTATTCGTGTATTTTGTTACCCCCGATAATTGTACCTGCGATATACCAGTTACCATCAAGAATCCGCGGATACCCCGGCGGTTTAATCAGCGGCGTAAGAGAGACGCGTCCTTTATAACTTTATAAGATAATTACTATCTGCCATTCACTCTGTTCTTAGGCCGGCAATCGCGAGGTTCTGGTATTTTTGCGGCGGTTCCCCGGTTTATCCATTCAAGTAGGTATTTGCAATATTTCACGCAATTCGCATACGCACGACGCACGCGAGGTAACTCCGCCGGATATATCCGGTGAGATTCGATTTGCATTGATGGCGATTCTTCCGTCCAATTTGTTCGCTAATATACAGTTACGACCGACGGGACCGACGGAACCGACGGGACCAGATCCGTGGATTCCAAATGCCGCGTAGCCCGTCCGTGAATACTTTAATAACTATATCGTTGGCCTTGCTCCCCGAACGAGCTTATATTCTCCGATAATTACTCGCTGCCACCGGAAAGCGACGGCCAGTATACTCTATATGCAAACCTGAAGAAAATGTACAAATAGGTATACATATGATAAGTATAAACCCGCGTGTTTTATGTACGAGCGAGTAACAACCCGCATGCAAACCGTCAATGAGCGGTAAAATGCAACGCGAAATCGCCCGATTATTATTAGCGTTGGAGCGTATACGCGCGTCCCTTAACTAGCAGCAATCTATTTGGCTCGTGAAGTTCTCGGCAAAGTGTTCGTCGACGAAGAAAGTTGATGAAGTCGCTGACCTACGAGAACGCGTAGGGTCGTAGGTGAAGGTGGTTAGACAGTAATCGCGCCGCGTTCAATTATACTTCATTATTCTACGACCGGCGTTGCGGTCTTCATCAGCATTTCGATCCGCACCGCTTCTTCTAGCCGATCGTTAATGATGCCAATGGCGGGCGTTGTCCGACACGCCTTTATCGGATCACTTAAAAATAGAGCTCAAACAATAAACATGTAAGATATTCTTTTTGAGCAACCATGCAACCTTTCCTTATGAAATATGTGCGAGGAAATATACGCGTAGACACATATAAAAACATTAAATATAAAATAATATAATAAAAAAATCATACGTAGAGCAATATTTTTTTATGTATAAGAGAGAACTTTAAAAGTATGTAAAATATTTAAACAATATTTGCTATTATAGAAACGAAAAGATTATGAAACACAATATCTTGTTAAAATAAGATATAAAAGTTGTCGGATAAATTATTTGTTCCCTGTAATTTTTAATGAAGCATTTTTGCACAATTCTTCCCCCGTTTATCTCAAGCATTATTTTTAATGATGCTCGAATGGCTTGAAGCGAATTTGGCAATCTCTCGTTTCGTTCAACGTGCACACACTGTTGGAAAATTTGTGTTAATTTAACATAATATGGATGTGTTAAATGGTAACACTGATACTATGTTAAAATATTTTAACAGAAAGGAAATGTAATTCTGAATCGTAATTTGAGGTAAATTATGTGTAAAATTAACATAACCTTTATGTTAAAGTTAAGATTGTAAGATAAAATCAACACTCTTTTTCTGTAAATTTTAACACATTAAATAAATACGTTTAAATTGTACGTTACTTTTTTAGTTACTTTAACATATTTTTTTAATTATTTTAATAATTTTACATTTTAAATTTGTTAAGTTCAATTAAAATATCAGGCATATGTTAAAGCTACACATGTATGTGTTGATTATTTTACACAAAAATTTTAACAAGGACTTTTTTAAACAAAACTACAAAAATTTTCCAACAGTGCATAGATCGACGCAGCTTAGCCGCCAGGGATTAAGCGCGCTCGTAAACATCTATTAGCCTAGGAAATCATTATGTCATCGAGTCGTAGGTCATTTCCATTATATTGGAATTTTGCCGACGAGACTGATGCCGAGAGCCGCGACGACCTTAACCGACAGATATCCGCATAGAGCACAATAGTTATTAACCTCAGTTACGGAGACGAGCCTCTTCAAGGAATCTTAAGTGTGCACGTTGTGTTGTATATACGTCGACTGCAAGTTTCCCGCTTGCTCGTGCACTACGCCATTATACTTCCACGAACGACCGAACAGGTGAAAACTGGAGTGATCGACGCAGAAAATTTACTGATCCGTGTACTTTCGTCGCTCAACTGTGACAGCTGCAACGGTGAACTTCCGATAAAATTTCAGATTATTAGAATTTTATGAAAATGCTATCGAAATCGGAAAAGTTTTGATTTGCAATACATATATTTGCATATAAATCATATTTTATGATTTATATTCGTATTTATGTCCGTATATCAATTGCGCTTCACATAAAGCATAAATCACAAAAAATAAGAATTTTTATTTCTGATAAATAATTATAATAAAATTTTTATGTCAAATTCCTATGCGGATATGTTTTGCCATTGATTACGAATGCAAGATGTAGAATAATAAATTATTATTTTTCTTATAATATAACGTTACAAAATTGAACATTGTTTCATTGCGGTAAACACAGCGGTTTGCGTTTAGAAAGTGAAATTCGCCGCCTCTTGCGGATTCGTCAATTTGATGAAGAAATCCGGGCTCCGAGTGCGTTCGACGGTGATTTCAATGCTTGGTCGAGTCTCAATGCCAATGCCTTCGCGTCCTGTTTTTCTTCGCGCTCATCGTTAAACTTAACTGAGCGGATAATTCATTCACAGCGGGTGAATAATCTGTTTTGAACCTCGCTTATCTAATCTACGGGCCCGCGCACCGAAAACAGCCATCCAGGTAGCTACATTTAGCGCCGGGGATAAGGGCCGTGTAGCGCAGAAGAATATGTAAAAAGCCTCGTCCAGTGTACACGCGACCTTGAATATTTCCGTTCAGGTTTCGGATAATTCCGCAGCGTAATCGCGCGGCGCGAGCGGCCTGCCTACACGTTTCTTCCGATCTTGATAAAAATGTTATGCATTCAACGCATGCTCGGCCGTCGTCCGAGCCATATTGCCGGTGCGCGCTTAACTATCCCCTCGGCGCTCTTATAAGAATTCTCAATTAGTTGAAGTCTTTCCTACCGACCGCGACCGAAAGAAATGGAAAGAATGACAGAGAAATGCCGATACGTTCTCTCCGTGTGTTCTCCCTTAAAACATATTCCGAGTAAAGTCGCATTTCGTTCTTTTCCTAATGCCATTCGTGTTGCATTCTTCCGTGGATATTTTCGAATACGCCAGGTAGGAATAAGAACGACACAAAGAAGGATAACGAAAGAGTAACATGTTTTATCTTGCGAAACCATTTCGTATAATTTACCTCTTTTCTTAGAATCACACGAATAAATAAAACTGAAATTGAATATATAATTTCTCTTTTTTGATCTCTTCCTTCTTACATCGTCCGCTAAGGCGCGGAGAATGGAGAACGGCCTTGAGAAATCGCGGCCTTGCGCAATGCGTGGCGTATCGCGGCCGATGCCGGGTCGCCGATGGGACCCGCAGTTCTTCGCCGAATGATTTATCAGAGCCGAAAGATCGAGGCAGGTGAGTTACGGGGCGCAAGGTATATACGTACTACCACGCACCTATAGTGCCGCGCGGATAACGTTGCGCAAGAGAGCACTCGAACAGCGATGCCTTAACAGCGCAATTTATCAAGCGCTCCTTTCATCCGAACCGTTCCACGTAGCAATTAACGTGTCCACCGCGGGAACATCGTATTTTAAAGCTTTATGGCATCGGCACGCCCATGCGAAATTCACTAGCCGCCGCCTTGCGTATCTCGGCCGCTTTTTCTCCGCGCGTCTCTATCGCGCCGATCCGGCGATTTATCGGCTGTCGCGGTGACAGCGTCCAGAAGATACGAAACGAGAGCCGAATAAGGGCTGAAACACGGGCTCGATAGATATCACCCGATTCCTACAGACGCGTTTCCAACCTCCGATACGGTGACTAATTTTGAAGCGAGAAAGAGAGAAAGATTGCGAGGAAAACAATATTTTCCCGCAATTATCGTTATCACGAGTATCATTTTATCAATCTCCCTTGCGTTTCAATCAAATTTTCACGTTGAACACACTATATCATCATGATATGCACCTAACCTGCTACGTATACATTTTATATACTAATCTCCAACGTCAGCTAAGATACATGGAGTGATACGCATGTATGCCGGGAGCCTTGAAAGGGTTAAGGGTGAATCACGTGGTATTTTCTCATCGCCGACGCAACGGTACCGGTGCCACACCGCGATAACTTACACGGCGCTCTGACCAGCGTACGAACCCACGTACGCTACGTATATCCCCAATAAATCGATACCCTGTTTCTCGCCGGAGTACGAGAAAGCCCCCTCCAATTTAGAAGCGGCGGCCATTAGGAGCGCGGAGAGAGGAAACATACTTTAAACATTAACATTGCGGTCGTTTAGTGTCGGCGCGCGCTTGCATTTAAGGGAGAGAGAGAGATACTTTTGCCCATCCTACCTTCTTCTTAATAGCCCTACCCGGTCGGGGGACAATGAGACAGGGGCGGATGTTGCTTCCCGATGCTCGAAACTCGTCAGCTCCGGAAACGTAATTGAGCTGGACATCAAACTTATCTCTTTCTATTCTACACGATGTATAAATTTAAAAGACTGACAAACAAGATTATACACACTTCTGAACAAAATTATATTCTGCAGTCTGTGGACAGTTAGGAATTAGAAATGAGTGTATTCTCTCTTTTATTAAATCCTCAATAAAGGCAAAACGCATTTCCTTTTTTGCCTGGGAATTTGATTTGGATATTTATGTCACCATACCAACGCCTGCATTTATCTCGTAACCAAGCTTTGCTCTCTCTCCTTATCCGTTAGTTCGTACAATGGATGCGCTCCTGGGACAAGAGAGTCGAGACGGCGGATGCGCCCACGTCGGCCACGTTATCAATAGCGCATTTCCAATGAGAAGAGCACTCGTTCCCGAGGGAGGAGAGAGGGGCGCCCGTTCCCTTCTTCTTTCCCCCGTTGGCGCGTCTACGACACACCAATTACCGGGTTTATTCGGTGGACGCGACAACTCCATGAAACCGAGGCTTCACGACCGCGCGCGTCCACCACAATTACTTTAACTTTTACCGCTGCCTTTACCCTCCCGCACGGGGCCCGTGCGTGCAGTGCGTGCACGCACCGCCGCGGATCGAGCAATGGACAGGTACAACACGCACGCACCCGCGGCGAGGCTCTTCTCCGGACTCTCCTCTCTCGCTCCCTCCCTCATTCGCTCTCTCGCCGCGGAGAGTAACTTAATGCTGACGTAAATATATGCTTAAGGCGTCGTCGGTGTCGTTTTTACTCGCACGTCTCAGGATCGACATGGTCATTACATGCGTCGGAACGCGACGCCCGCCGCAATTCCTCCTAATGTCTTGTAATGGATAGAAATTTGTACGGTCCGATGCCCGAGAAAGGCTGCGTGAATGATGATATAGAGTTTCATACGTGAATTATGTAATCTCGCAGGAAAGCATCACCGATGTTTCATTAGTTAATATTATTGGAGGGTAATAAGAGAGTGGCCAAAGGTCACGATTACTATAATAGTTGATTTGATTAAATCGCGATCTCGCAGAAACGGAATTAAAAGAGAGAAAAGAGATTCGGGGCTGTGCGTTCGTTGGAGAAGAGAACGAGATTAATTTTCTCACAACTAATTTATATCTCTATTAATTTCTATAACGTACGACTCGAATACTATAAATAGCAATCCCCATTTCTTCTCATCATCCTCTTCGCCATCGTACGTACAGAACAAAGAAATCTCCTTCTCTCTCTCTTTCCCTCCACTTCCAGAACACCCTCTATAATCACGTTTAATTACGAGAGGAAAAAACGGGTGAGAGCAAAGTAATCCGAGCGTGGCCGGCCTCCGAGCGCCTCCAATCGTTGCTAAATTATATCTCCGCAATAAGTGAATCTGGATCGTCTTTTTTTTTCACATTAATGCGAGCATCGCGAACACTCCATGCGCGAGCCCGGAATGTAATAGAATCCGGGCCTCAGGCCGCCCTTTTCGTGCTCTTACGACCCTCGGCGGAACCAGTTTACCGCGATCCACGTGAACGTGAACGGGGGAGAGAATGCGCCTCGCTCACGTTAATCGAACGCAAACAGTTTAGGCTTACCCGCGCGCGGTCGTTAGATCGCCGCCGGATCGGATCGAATCGACGATTTCTGCGACGTGAAGGTGAGTCGAATGGCAAGCAACTTCTCGCGTGAGCGCCAGAACGAGGTAACGCGAGTATACCGATCGCGCGATCGTTTCGCGCTCTCGTTTTCCTCGCCCGAGCGTTCGTCTCGTTTCTCCTTTCTTTTCTTTTTTTCACTCGGCCCCTACGAGGTTCTATATCGAGGGCATATATTCCACGCCCGCGACAATCTCGAGTCGCGACGTCGCGCCGTGAAGTACCTGGGATCTGGGATTCCAAGAGATATCGAACGAAGAGATCTCGAATTGGATTAGAGCAGACGCCGCGTATCAAGGCGAGACGCAGGCAGTAAATTAAGTAAATATAGAATAGATTTTTGCGAATTAAGTGCGCCGAGCGCGTGAATCACGTCGATTTCAGCTCGCCTAACGACGGTATTTATATTCTCATCGTGACGATGGTCTCCTTTGCAGCGAATTTGCAGCAAATTTTTTCGCGGCGGAAAATTTAGTGCGAGTCGCACGTACGATAACGTCAAGCTCAAGAGTAGTGCTGCTAAAAACAGGTGCAAAGCGGCTGGAAATAGCTTTAAATGGTTTTCAGTCGATACATCGAGTAATTCTCGGTAGTAAATAAAGAGAATGTGGCCTTTGCAAAGATCATTGACGTGAGTTCATTATCTGTTTCAATTAAGATTGTACCTGTTGAATAATGTCGGATACTGCGAGATTAACAGTGACCTTTTTTATTTTTAAATATTATTTCAGAATAGACCGAATAGGTTTAAAAAATAAAAACGAAATGTAGTACTATACTATGCATTTCAGAAATATTTTCTACAGTGGTAATATAATATTTAAAAATAATATATTTCTTCTGTAACATAATGTTGAGAGACTTCTCTTCGATTTATAAGATATTAACATATTTTCAAAAATCAAAGAAAGACTCGCATTTTACGCAAGAGAAGCTCTCTACAATTTCCGCACACATTCGGACAACGTCGAACTTCTTGTCCATCAAGACAAACGAACGAACAAACGACCACTTGTAGTCGACGGAGTAACGTCCTGTCCGCCGCGAGACGAAGCAAGCAGAGATGTGGCCACGTGAGTGCCGGCCGGGCCGCATCGCGAGCGACCCGCGTCGGCGACAGGGCCCGATTCGGAGGAATGTTAACGAATCGCGGAATCCCGCGGCAAGATGGATAACGGCGGTGTCGGTTGTGGCCCGTGTTTCGCGACGAGCCTCGCCCAAGGGGCTGGAGAGCTCCGCATTCGAATAACGCGTTGTATCGTGCGGCGCGCGAGCAGCGCGCTCGTCGCGTCGGACCTCGCCGTTCGGGTCGTCGAACCCGCTGTTCGTTCGTTCGTTCGGTTCCCCAGTCGCTCCGGATGCAGCAGTCGCTGGTGCGGACGCGAGAAGGAGAGACAGTGAGAGAGATAGAGAGGAAACGAGGCAGGATCGGGCAGGACGTATCGGGAACCGAGAACAAAGTACCAGGCACATTCGCCGTGCCGCCGACGTCGTCGTCGTCGTCGTCGTCGTCGTCTCGCCCAGCATAGCAAGATCGATCGCCGAGGAACGAGGCGTCGCGGCACCAAACTTGCGCCGATCGGTTCGAGTAAACGAGAAAAGGAAATCGGACGATGAACTGTCTCGGCTAATGACGCCGCTCGCTCGTGAGAATGCGAGCGAGCCGAGGCGAATTTTGCATCACGTGGAAAGAATCTATTTCATCTTGCGTCCTACATTCGTTAATAAAACCTACAATCGAGATACCTTTAGGCGCTTATTAAGATTCAATTAATTTCTCTATATGCGTACATAAAGAAGTTACCAATGAATTATGGATAATAAAGATGCTCTCTTACACTTCCTATGTCGCGCTCGGTAAATGGTTTGCGGAAAAAGGAGCTATTGACTGGGAAAGTACACACGACACGGTGTACGATCGATCGAGCCATTAAGTACAACTGTATATTTACAGTGATAGGAATAATTCTATCGTAAACACAGCGAGCCGTTATTGTTGCTTCCCGGAGAACCGTAATCAGCATCTACGATAGCGCGTTTCTGCGCGTCTGCTCTACTTCTTAAATAACTATCACTCACGATCGACGCGCGATAACGACACAAATCATAGACTACAATCACAAATGGCAAATCCGGATGGGGAAACCATCAGTCTTTCTCATGCATTGACGCCGAAACGCCGAACTTTTACGCGTCTTTTACCCTCGAGCGCGATAATGGTGCGAATGGTATACAATCTGCGGAAAATAAAGTTATTGTTTATGCAATGGGCCAGATATTTAATGAGCCGCGCGGACTAAGGGCTCAGTCACAATGAGAGGAATAAGGAATAAGATAAAGGAATAAGGAATAAGGGAATGTCGCATCTCACTTCAGTACACGTACATTAAAGTGAGATGCAACATGCCTTATTCCTAATTCCTTTATCTTATTCCTTATTCCTCTCATTGTGACTGAGCCTTAAACGTACCGCGATGTAATGAATAATCATATCCAGACGCGAGAATACTCGCTCATCTCTTGACCGCTTCGTGTGTCCGTTCCTGGCTGTCGCAGCATCCGCGTATCCGTGCAATTAAATCACGTGCGGATTACCGTGGTGAAAACGAAACGATACACGTCGCAAAAGTCACTTATTCTTTGGATTATTTGCGATTTTCAATTACACGACAACGTAACTTATTTCTTTACAAAGTTCATGGTGTAATAAACGTTTTCTTTATCCTTTCTTTCTTCTCTCCATTCTCCTTACAATGCTAGAGACTCGTTCACTCGCGACTCATAAGTTTACGTTGGAATCCGACAAGAAAGGCGTTTTGTGTATCGGTAAACCGCCGCGATCCACGTCTCTGGATTGCCGGTGCGATTGCCAATATAATCGCGCGGTATCAATTGGCAACGCCTGCTTCGGCAGGCAGCAAGTAACTGTAACTTGATGACTTTGCGCGGAGTCGTACATCATAACGCGAGTCCCGCTTTATGGGGACTCTCGATAGGTTCCCATGCTCCGTCTTTTCCTTTTTCTGCCACTCGCGGTGCAAATCAATGTTAAATTGCGAGAGAACGTAATGTGTAGATAGTCGCGCGAATCAAGCGATTTTGCAAGTTCAACAGGACGGCGCGCGCCGTTAGAATTCACATTCCGCACTTCAATTCGCGGGTGATCGTTTTGTAGCATAATAGTTCTGCTGGCAATGATTTACGCAATTGCTATAGTCAGCGTATATGCACAAAAATCTTTATTAATTAACTTTAAGAAAATATCAAAACGCATACCAAAATCGTGATTGAATTATAAATAATTAACGCTCAATCTGTACACCCAGGTAAAACAGCAAGTCATAATAAAGTCAAAATAATGTCAAAATATAGGTAAAATAATTTTTTTCATTTTACCATCGTTTTACCATCATTTTGACGTTTTTTGACTTTCGTGTTCTAGATTTCTTAGATTTCACTCATTTATAGAAGGCTAAGTAAAATCTGAATTAAGTCGCCTCCGCTTCGTTTTGTTTGCGCTTTCGAGTGCATTACCGTCGCGCGATCGACAGTAATAGATCGTCTTGCGCTGTACGGATAGAGATACACGGAGGGCCCATTATATCACGTGACACGTTATGCATCATTCCTAACAGTGGTTACCGTCAGAAGTCCGTTCGGCAGATACATATACGAGGAACGATGGGAAAAGTGGTAAGTACCGTTGCCTTCGATATACGCGATCCTACCTATATATCGACGAGGCGGATTCTCGTTACGGCAGCGACGACAACTCGCCGGTCAGTAGCGCATCGTGCAAAATTTTAACGACCGCTGAAACCGACAACTCGCAACGCAGATGAGAGAAAGTTTGCCTCAATGAACGATTACACGAGCGGTACGAGCCTGATCGCCTAATTAAGGTTTCCCCCGTGCAATCTCGCAAACGTTCGCGTTAATAAATCTGTGCATTTGATGATTCATGAGGTAATAGAGTATTAAGATTACGTTATGTTGCCGCGGCGTCCATAAATTAAACGACGAACGAGCCGCCACGCCGTTCGCGACGCGTTTGCGACGACTGCGTATTCCTTGACCGACTATGTTAAACGATGACGCGACGATAAACCCATAGATTGAGACATGTGTATTCACGTGTGTCAAGGAGTACGAGATTTTTCCGAAGACGTATTTCGCGTCGTACGCGAAAGGAACACTAAAGACATACGATAAATGCTAATGTATGTACCGTCTCTTGCAATGATAAATCTTTATTGAGAGACCCACGTTTTAGCTCGTATAAAGCACTGCGTCTCGTGCGTCTAGAAAAAAATGGGGAATCACCATAAATCTTGCTACATCGAATCCATCTCAACGCAGGCAAGGGTTAAATGCAATCCGACGCATTCCGATAAACGTATTCCGGTCGTCCTTATCCGTGTCTCATTTCGTTCTCGCGAGCCCTACCGGGAGGATTTACCGTAAGACAGCCGTCAATCGTGCACGGAAGGAATCGACCCGATCGCACAATAGCGGTTCCTGCACCGGCGCGGCGTCAGGTTGATTAGCCTGTGCCGCGCAGTTTAGAGGCACGTGTCCTTTTGCCGGGGGACCGTTATGCAGACGTGACCTGTGTCGTCGGGGACAGGAGGGAGGCACCGGGATCAATGAGCGATCGTTTCTTGGAAGTCAGGATTTACGCCCGTAGCTATGCATAATGCCTCCCCCTGTGGCTCATACCGACTCATAACGGTCTGCTCGTACACCAGTGACCCGAACGTGATGCACAAACTTGGTTGTCCTTCCTTGAAGCGCGAAGGCAGCGAAGTAGGTTTAACGATCTCCTATCGTGGCGTTGCGGAGCGAATTACGTTTGACGCGGGAATAATTACGCGATTGTATAAATATTTGACGCGGTCACATTAGACGTCGTTACATACGCTGGTAACTAATTAGAAACGCGCTCAAAGCGTGGAATAATTAACGCTGGGAACTGATTGACATTAATTAATAATCGGTCTCGCGCGCATCACCGTATACCTTCTTAATTTTTCTTAGGATGAGCTGTCGAGGAACAAGATGTATGGCGGGCACCCGGCCGCTGTCGGAATTCTTCCTCGATGATCCTTAGCTATCTCCGTCGGTCGCTCGCCTAATTTGCGACTCTCTCGAGAAGCGAAACCCTTACTTTCGGCCGCTGCTCGTCGTCGTTTTTTTCATAATTTACTTGTTTTTTTTTGCTCGCCGATGTTCGCGGCCCCGTAGCACCTCAGATCCGTCGATTAAGATAAGGGCTTGAATTGGGCCGAAAATTCTAAGCGAGATGCTCCGCAAAGGCTGGACCCTTGCCTCGAATCCGTGGAGGTTACCCGGGGTGAGCAACCTTATTTGGTACGACGACCTACTGGCTTCCTGGCGAGCGCGAACAATGAATTCGAGCCGTTGCACAATAGATGCTCAATAAGATAATAGATGCACAATGGATCAAAGAAAAACAAGCAAAAAGAAATTTAAAAAAATTTAATAACTCGGCTAATAATCTATACGTGATTAAAAACTTTTGGTACAATACCTGGGAATAATATTTGACATTATATAGGGTAAGAGTCGGGGGAAGATGCCAGTAGATCGAAGATGCCATTTTGTTAATATTTCATTCATTATCCATAGTAGAATAGAAATCACGATGGTTTACAAAACTACGAATCTTATAAAACTTTGCCTGTCTTCGTAATTGTTCCCATGATAAAAATTGTAATAAGCTCCATAAAAATTAATAAGTATTAACTATATTTCAAAAATATAAACTTAATATTTTAATAGTACTCACAGAGAGAAGTAAAAAAATCGTAAACGATATTGATTCTAAGAATAAATAAATTGTTACCATAAAATATTTTATTAATGCAAATAGTTTATTATTATTTATTCTTGGTATCGACATACTTGGCGCTCCAACGTGTTAATAATTAATAAAATTAATGTAGTCTGTTATCCTTCACGACGAACACACACGCTTTGTGAGGCGATGGAAGGAATCCACCCTAGTTCTTTGTTTCATTGACCGCTTATGTGAGTCTGTTTATAGGGCTAAAATCGTTTTAATCAAATTCTCGTTTTGGTCTTATGTAAGTTCTAACTCTAATATAGTTGCCACTAATTGTAAGATGGTCTGACGACAAAGGATCTTACATCTATACGGGTTTCATGAACGCATAAGGGTCATGCAGCGAAGGAAACGACCGATTCGGTGTGTAGATTGACGAATAATTGACAATATACTTCTGACTTCAATATGACCGTTCCAATTACTTGGGTGAGACCGCGTATTAATGAAAATTGTGGCGTTGGATCAAATTGATTCGTTTTGTTCGTAGAATAATGCGATATATTATAATGCGTTTTTCTTTATAATTTTTTATTGTTCTGAAGAAGGCCAAGTAAGGCACGAAACGTCAACACAAGTCTGTATTAAATTATTGAATGTAGTAAATATTTTTCTAACATCTGGTAATAGCTCGAAATTGGCCGTTTGAAATTATTTAGTTAATGTAGTCATTTGATAATATTGGTACATCAACTTAATGTGGAATTATATATATACCTATATGTGTGTGTGTGTGTGTGCACGTTACATATATATATATATATATATATATATATATATATATATATGTTTATGTAATATAGTTTATGTAATGCTGATCAAAAGTCTCTAGGCACGAAATCCGAAAATGGCCAGTTTTCAAGATACGAAAGGTCAAAAGTTGGGAATATGGCCAACAGATCTAGCTTACATGGGTTATCTACGCACGCCGCACGCATCGACGGCACTTATTGAACTTACTTACTTAATAAATATTTAAAATATAAGAAGAAAAAACGGCAAATATATACTTTTTACTAAAATATAATACAAACTAACATTGTGTAAAAAATTTACACAAAATAAATTTTGCGTAAAAAGTCAATATTGAGATCGTAAAAAGTCAATATTAAGATCGTAATATACTCTTCCTTCTGTGTTGTGTCGCATGAATAATTACTCGTCATCAGTGTCTGCTTCGACACGCTTTCGTTTATGTACGATGGGACACGTGCACGTTGACAAAATTCTATTGGAATCTACAACATTGCTGTCAATTGAAATAGAATATACAAAATAGTCATTATTCTGCATTTGTATGTATATAGAATAAAAGCAAAAACAAAATAGTCGGTGTATGAATATGTTACGGTTATATATACTACAGGACTATAAAGACAAGTTGCAATTCTTAAATTAAAATAGTCGTCAAATTTCATTAATGCATAATTCTATAGTCTATTACAGAGTATCAAAGTATTATATATTAATGTTCTTATAGGTACATTGATAATTTTTTTTATTGTTATTGTTGGGAAGAAAAACGTAACACTATACAAAATAAATTTAATATTAAAAACAAAACAAATAATTACTTATAAACTGCTCCCTTTCTTTTTCTCGTTTGTTTAGATGACAGAACTTGCAAGTCAGGTCGTTCTTCACTTCTACGTTCTGCAGAGAGATCCATATTATAACCCGTTGAAGTTGAAGGACTTGGTCTGCTTTGATATGTGGTGTAATTAAAAACCGAATTATTTAAAATATTACCGTTGTAAGTAATTCTTGTGCTGAAAAGTCAATATTTAAATAGTAGGATGTTATTATATTTTGTGATATAAGTCATTGTAAGTAAAATACAAGTATTTACTTATCAAATGCGTTTGTGTTCTTTTTCGTTTGTTCAAATAATGGCATCGGCGAGCCATATATTCTTTCGTATTGCTCTAAAACCTTTTGTACACATCTGCATTAAAATGTGATGTGATTATACATATGTAGAAATGTAAAAATGGAAGAGCAATATTTTTTAAAATAATATAGTTATAAATTATCTTTGTATATAGAAGTAAAAATTTTACTAGTAAAATGCCATTATAAATACAATAAATATTGTATTATATGATATAAGCAAAACAAATAATTACTCATTAATTGCGGCTAAGTCTTTTAATTGTTGTTCACGTGAAACGGGCTGCTCTCGAATTTGATTTGCAAAGGCATGCATATCATAATCCATTGAACTTGAAGTACATAATAAACTGCATTAAATTGTGATGTCATTAAAAATGGAATTATTTAAGATATTAATGTTGTAAATTACTCTTGTGCAGAAAAATTTTGATTTTTTACACACACATTATATATATATATATATATATATATATATATATATATATATATATAT
>NW_020213173.1:36225-37416 GCF_003070985.1 Temnothorax curvispinosus
TATATATATATATATATATATATATATATATATATATATATATATATGTAACGTGCACACACACACACACACACACACACATACAAGGCGTGTTTAAAAAAAGACCGAACTTCTTAAATAGCGCACCAACTGGCACAGCCCTGGTAATTATCTCCGATAGAAAACTATTAAAAACGATTATATCTGTATCATTTTTAATCGTATCTTATCGGTACATATAAAACATTAACAACAGACAGATAAGACATTAATCAAATTCTCACATCTCATGAGATGTCGGGAAAGAGCCTAGGAGCCTTAAAAACGATAAGAAATTTTTTTTCGTTTTCTATCGTTGGCAGTTATCAGGGAGATAGTGCGCTGTGCTACTGAACGACAAGTTTTGCTTTAAACATTAGTTAATTGTGCTATAAACATTAATTGTCGAGCTACATTCTCTGAACTGAGCACGTGCACAACTTGTTTCACACAATTTTACACAATTTTGCTGCTGGTAAACTTGGTAAAAATTTCACACACACACACACACACGTTCTTCAAGTCCTTTTATTGTCACTTTGTTACTAATCCGACGAACAGCTTGTGCACATGCTCAGTTCAGCGGCTGTAGCTCGACAACTAATAATATTTATACCAGAAAAGGGAAAATAGCGGTTTGTTGTCAAAATTTCATAAATTTTTCTGCAAACTTGAGAAAAATTTCACACGTAGATGTTGTTCTTCAAGCCTTTTTATTGTCACTTTGTCACTAATCCGACGAGCAGCTTGTGCACGTGCTCAGTTCAACGGATGTAGTTCGACGACTAAAAGGGCCACTTCGACCAACGCCGATTAACTTTAATCAACCACGATTAACTCAATCAGCAGTGTTGCCAACAACAAGATATTTGTCGTTGTGTATGTCGTTCTTAACCAATCTTTTCAAATATTAGAACATTTTACAAGTGTATTAAAGCAATCTGAAGTGTTCTTTTATATATATACATATACATATATATATATATATATACTAGCTGGTTACCCGGGCTTCGCCCCGGAGGACATATGTAATCAGACACGCAAATAGTCTCTCTCTCTCTTTCTCTCTCTCTCTCTCTCTCTCTCTCTCTCTCTCTCTCTCTCTCTCCCTCTTTTTCCTCTCCCTCCCCCCTTCTCTCTCTCTCTTTCTCTCCCTTCCTCCCTCCCTCTCCC
>NW_020213173.1:37816-55026 GCF_003070985.1 Temnothorax curvispinosus
CTCTCTCTCTCTCTCTCTCTCTCTCTAAATACAATTCTTTAAAATTCGATTAATTATTTCCCGAAAATTCGTCAAACTTCTGATACCGCTTTCCAAAAAAATCGATAACAAAAAATTATATACTTGATAGCACTCCCCAGGAAATTCAACCCCTACTTTATGTACAATTCTTTGAGATTCGGTCATTCGGAACTGGTTTTTAAAAAGATCGGTAATAAAAAATAGTACACTTTATAGCACTCCCCGGGAAATTCTACCCCTACTTCATGTATAATTCTTTGACATTTAATCAATTATTTCCCGAACAATTGAAAGAATTAAAAAAACCGATTTCCAAAAAAATCGTTAACAAAAACTGAACACATTATGGCGCTCGCCGTAAAATTCTACCCCTACTTTATATACAATTCTTTCAGATTCGGTCAATTAATTCTCGAAAGATTGAAAAAATTTCGATACCGGCTTCCAAAAGATCGGTAATGAAAAATTATACACTTCATAGCACTCCCCGAAAAATTCTACCCCTGTTTGATCTACAATTCTTTGAAATTCGGTGAATTATTTCCCGAAAAATTAGAAAAATTAGAAAAACCGGTTTCCAGAAAATCGATAACAAAAAACTATACACATAGTGGCACTCCCCGGAAAATTTTACCCCTATTTCATATAATTTTGGTAAAAATTATTTGAAAAAATTTCGATACCGGCTTCCAAAAAATCGGTAACGAAAAATTATACACTTCATAGTACTCCTCGGAAAATTCTACCCCTGTTTGATCTATAATTTGTTGAGATTTGATCAATTATTTTTCGAAAAATAGGAAAAGTTTAAAAAATCGGTTTCCAGAAAATCGGTAACAAAAAACTATACACACAGTGGCACTCCCCGGAAAATTCTACCCCTATTTTATATACTTTTGGTAAAAATTCGGTTCAGGGGTTTGGCCTGGGCGTTGATGAGTCAGTCAGTCAGTCAGTCAAGACAGTAGTGAAAAAAACACATTTTACCCCTTTTCACCCTCTTAGGGGTGGAATTTCTAAAAATCCTTTCTTAGTGGGTGCTTACGTCATGAGAGGAATACACCCTCCAAATTTCAAGTCTCTAGGTTCAGGGGTTTGGCCTGGGCGTTGATGAGTCAGTCAGTCAGTCAGTCAGTCAGTCAGTCAGTCAGTCAGTCAGTCAGTCAGGACATCTTCCTTTATAGATATAGATATATATATATATATGTATATATTAAATAATTATGTACATTTAACCGCAACATATTTGCTTATTTTATTTTTATTGCGGTCCAACATACAGCCTACATTTAATTTACTATAAATGTTTTCAATTCCCCGTTCAATTTACATGATCCTCGATATGTACATACATTACACTATTTAATTTCTCTTTTTTTTTCTTTTCCATGTAAATTTTTTATTAATAACGATTCTGTAATAATCCGAGCAGGATGTCAAGTTAATTTAGATTCTTTTTCCTCAAAATTCTGCTCGATGACCTCCGTACCATTGTAACACACCCGCGCCTTTCCCACGCACGTATGTACACCTCACACACAACACATGCATATATAATGATTTACCTACTTCTCTGTTGTAATCATAACTCTGCTTAATTCTATTAGATTTTTTCTTTTTTAATAAATGTTTAAATGCTTTTATTATTAATAAATGTATATTAATTGTAAAGAAATACCATTTATTTCTTAGAATAAGACCTCGCCCTCAGCTCCTTTGCTCTCTCTGAAATCGCACACGGTCCGATCCCTGGTTATATGGATTAATTTCCTTGACCAAAAATAGGACCACGAGTGCACGAAACTCACAGTAAGCGTAATAGCGTCCTTTCTGGACGTTGACTCATGACTGGAGTTTCCCGAAACGTGCATTTGTCTCGAGGCACGCGCCTTTTCCAGTGTGCATACCCAAGATACGATAAGGTCTAGTTAAGTATTCCTATCTCCCCTCCTCAAGATAGCCTTTCCCTTGCTATCCGTCAAAAATTAACATTCCACAATTTCTGGGGTTTGACGTAACAAAATAGCTCATGAGAGGTTTCACGGACTATAGGATGGGGTGATATAGTCAGCATCCCGCCTGGCCAATTTACCCTCGGAATCGGAAAAAGATCTTGTTACTCATTGGAGTAACAACTTATTTGTGTATAAGAGTAAAACGTCAGTTTTGCAGGGATAAACATATAATATAATTACAACATTTTAATGACAACATTATAACGTTTAACTATTTCCAGCATTGCTATGTGAAAGCTTAAATAATATTTTGCAAATATTCTGAAGCAATTGTGACTATATTGGTTTGTTCATATTTCTATAATATTTTATAAGTACGGCATTTTCCGCCAACTAACCCTAATAAATTAAATTTGATTATTATTTTAATTTATTATTATATTACAATTTTGTACGATTCTTGCAATCTCATGATAAAGCACGGAAAGTAATGATCGGCGAAGCTATCGCGGACACAACTCTCCGAATTTTCACGAAGGTCAACAATATTTCAACTTTTGCTTTGGACGCAATCGTGCCGGGCTCGCGTCGTAAATACAAAAGGACAATTGTCTTTCGAATCTTCATGTTGCACGTCGAGTAGGGTCGACTTTCAACAACATCCGGCTATACATTATCTTCCAATGTCACAAGCGCGGATATCTATTCAGCGCGCGACAGCAAAGACGAGCTGGTTCCTTCTCGTAACAAACGATAAGTCGATAAATCTCGACGCGTCGGCTAGCAAAGGCTATCCCTTACGCCGGCAAAGAATGCGAGAGAGATATTAAGCGTGTTCTTTCTAAGAAATTCACGTGGTCGCGTATTTGCGAGCTCACTGACGTGGTCCTGGATAGTCGCGACAGGAGCGCGTGGGTGTCCACAGGAGCATCGTCCTACGCGGCGGTATCCATTTCGGGATACCGTATTCCTGCAGGGTGCGTTAACCTTTCTCTCCCCGTTCGGCCTGATCCCGAATCTCTGCCGAGGGAAAGAGAGAAGGTGAGAGAGGACCGAGATACCGGCAAGCCTTACAGCGGCTCGTTAGAGTCATTGTGCGCTGTTTCGTCGCAACTCGGTTCGACGAACCGGGTCGACGAACCGGGTCGACGCGACGCGCTGGATGAGATACATTTAATCCTTTCGGCTCTACTCTATTTGTTAGAGAGATCCGAACAAAGATCTGAATATTTCATGAGTTGTTTTTACATGACTATAAACAGTATACTTACTTAGTGTGGTGTGAGCCAAATTTGAGATTCGGATTGTCACGACAAAATCCAAACCGGAAAAAATAGAAAAAGGACTGGTTTTCTTTATACTGTAGTAGTATTTATTAATGTTTCACCTTCTGCTGCTTACATAGCAGTTTAGCCTGCCAGATTTTACACAACTAAATAATACATTTGTCAAATTCTGTTTCCGGTTTTTACATTTCGCTGTTACGATCCTGCTTATAAACTACTCGGACAATGCTTATTTTATGAATTTTACATTTGAACTATTTACTCTTTTCTTTCTCCATTTCTAATCTTATCTCTTTCAAACCTTTCATCCATCCATACCCTGGCTCCATCATCACTCAGCATATCAATCATTCTTCCTTTCCAACTCTCTACTTTTTCACATCTCGTACTTATATGTCGCATATCTTCGTTTTCTTTCCCGCATAGTCTACATTTTCTCCATTCCTCATTCATCCAATACATATTCCCTCTTGTCTCATTTCCACACCTCATTCTCGCTATTAGGCTTATCTTTTCCTTCCCTTTTCTGTGACCCCATCTTTGATATATCTAGGCAGCCATCCTATTTTGACATCTTTATAATCCTTACACGCTTTGAGTTTTCAATTTTTTCCGCTCTCTCCTGCATATCTACTTCTTTGTCTCTTGCCACCATGCAACCAATACCTTCATCTCCTATCTTTATCAGTTCTTCCTCGCAGTTCTTCCTCCCTTTTCTTCATACTGCATTACATGTATGGAATTCTTTCACTTAAGCATTTTAAATTAAACTTTAACTTCTAGGAAATGTGTTATTCAGCCTTCTTATATACATAGAGGAAAGTACCCGATTATGAGATACCATATATATTTTGTGTGATTGCCGGAAGTCTATGGGCTGCAGAATTGAAAAATATAGTAGGTTTATTTTGAAGGGAATTTAATAAGCTTTAAGATGCTGAAATGTAAAATTTAATTTAAATATTAATTTTGCTGAAAATTAAAAAAATGTGAAAAATGAGCTTTCGGCAAAATCGCAAAAGTGTGCTCCTAATATGAGAGACTCCGGAAAATCGCTAATAAAGTGCAAAATACATGATATTGCCATTAAAAAAATTTATTTAAAGTTTATGAAAGACAAATGTAATGGAGAAGCATATTTGCAACAATCGTAAACCCACTTATACTCAATATTGTACCTAATCTTCCCCCTCCACCCTTCCCCCTCAAATCAAGGTCAGCACAGTCTTATAAATTCGTATAAACCTTTCCTTAACGTTAATATAGTATTTTCTCTTCTTTTATTACCATACAATAACTTTCATACTCCAGCAACCCAAGAGTACCCTGAGTATTTCATGTTACGAGCACCACGCCTTGCGGTTTCGCGATCACCAAATCTAATCTCTACAATTGAGCAACTCAACATATCCCATATTTTCCTATTAATACGACCTTACTCTATCGCTGCATGCAGAACTTATTGCCAAATATTTATTAATTATATAATAAACAAGGTTTAAAGACTCATCTCCATGACACTTGACAACATCCAATTTCACAATTTCTTTCTCTGCAACGACTACACGCACGATCAAACAATGAATTTTTCACCAACAAGGTTTCACCCTAAAGGCAATAAGTTCATGGTGGTACCAACAGATAGGGCCTATTAGTTTAGCAGAAACCTTACTGTCGCATATTAGGAGCCTATCTCATAATAGGGGACTTTCCTCATCACTTAAATGTATAATATAAATAGATCTTTTCTAATTTTAATTAAATTTTATATTGCGGTGAAATAAATCAACATAGTATTATGCTGATTTTATTATATAGGAAGATTAAATTATGCAACTGTACTTCCGGGACATTCCGTATATGCAACATCGGCTCAATTCCATGCGAGGATCTGAGAATTCCAGCTCGTTCCCGGTGTGGCAAAAGAATCATCGATAGGCAGACTGAACGCCGAAGACCCTCATATTATATGGACACGCGGGACATGTCGAGCGATATGGCACGCGTCGGCATTCCGAAATGCGACGCTCGCTTCCGGTCTACGTCCGCGAGTTCCGTTATGCCGCGTTACGTTATAGAGACACGAGAGGAGAAGAGGACGAAGAGAAGCAGAAGAAGAAGGAGAACGTGGCGCACGTAGCCGTGATTGTGCTAATGGGTCAAATCACATCTGTCACTAACGAGCTATCCGCTCATGGCTGGTTGCCTTGGGACCGACCGGCGTGTTTATCACGCGCGTCCACGTCGTCCTCCCTTCGACCAGATTGCGCTCGTTAAATCGAGAAATTGGATCGAGTGCTAATACCGTTGAGCGCTTCGCGAGCCTGCGAATCTCACCCTCGAATATGAGCGCCTCTAAAGAGAACATTAATTAACGACCGCTGCCGTGAGGAGGATTATTAGATCGTTCCGATGATCGTTTGTGACTGCTGTATGTAGTATGACTATTAATTTTTCCGCTATGTTCGAAACGTGTGACTATAATTTATGATCAGCACTTATCGAATCAAGTTGTAGCACGATAATTGTCAGATGTTCTTTCGGTGCTTGAGATGCGTAGAGATTACGAAATGTCATCCAGTGGCGCATTTATTATCTTAGACTCGACAGTTTCTGAGAAGCTCCTGGAAAATAACAGATTTTTATCGCATTAAACCAGTTATGTGCTAATACGTGCAATAAAGAAATAATTTATAATATATGCAAAAAGTGTAATATTTTTTTTCCATTTTTGCAGTATAATTTAAGATATGCTTGCACTGTTAAATATTAAAACTTGAAATTTAAACCAATACCTCTTAAGTAACTACATTTCATTATTTTTAACTACCATGTGCGTCGAAATTTATTATTTTAGCACATAATAGTATTATTTTAACTCTATTGATTTAGTTAAATTAACGACATGTTGAGTAGGAGCAGTGGCGACTTATAGGAATGGTTAAAAATGACTCAAATTGAATATAATTTGACACTATAAATTTAACAGTGTGTATGTAAAATAATAAGAGATCAAAAGAAGATCCCATAAATTTAGCAGCAATTCAGAAGGCTCAGCGCATATAGATACACCATGATTGTTTTCTCCAGACCAGACGCTTAGTAGCATGGGAAGATACCAAATCAGGCTATTGAAATCCTATTGAGATAACCCGAGGGAGCAAATGGGCGCCGCCTGCAACGACCACGACCACGCTCGCCTTAGGTAGGTTGTTGCTGACTTCCCGACGTATACGCAGTGCAATATGTTTATTTCTTGATTTATTTAATATAACGATACCCGAGTCGATCGACCCTCGGATGTTTGCGGTTTCGGAGCTGTATAAGGAGATAGTCTCGGTAACGGAGTAACGGTGATATAATACATCGGTGAACATGAAAGTTTAGTTAAGATCACTGTCAGGCCAAGCAGGTCGATTCGGTCAAGCTGATCAATAGCGATCGCCGATCGAGGCACGATCGAGCGAGCGATCCCTCAGCGTGTAATTTATTTCGGGACGTTAGTGTGAGTTAATCCCATACGCCGTAGAATGTCATAGAATAATTGCCAATTATCTTCAATGATCCTATAATTCATTTAGGGTTCTGAAGCCAATAAATAGATTTCAAAATACCGCACGGCGATTTCATATTTTCTACGGCATATTACCCAAATGGCATTTCAAGAAGAAGCTGCTTTCCAAGCGGCGCGGAAGGATGATGCAAAGACACGCTGGAACAGAGAATACAATGGAGCATGAAAATTTACGAGGTGGGCGGAGAGCGGACTCTAGCCGGCGTAGTAAGTAGCTAATCGTGATCATGAATAAACATTGTCGTGGAAATGATGACATCTTCACGGAGAGAACCGCGATGTTACTCAATCGCGAAACGTTTCATTACTGTCGCATCTCGTTGCGCCAAATTCCGCAACCTACGATCGTCGATATTTTCCAAAGTTCTCATTATTTCTCGTTAATATGTATTAATCCGACTCGACATGACAATTATGCACACGATGTATGTCCCAGAATATAAAAAGATGAACGTATTGGATATATTGAGAAAGGATTGTTTTCAACATTGCTTCGAACAAAGAGATAATCTCTCTTTCTTTTACCCCGTACATAAATTTATTATTAAGCCATCTCTTTATATTTAGATAACAGGCGTTTTTCCACATTTAACAAAGTGAAGAATATGCTAATAACATGTTTCTTAAATTCGCTATCTAATCGTGAGTTATCCGTTAAAGATTAAACCATACAAACGCAATAATCCGCGGAGAGATGCAGTTCGTCTCTCGCAGGCTCTGTCGAGGAACGAGAAGGTATAACATCCCTTTAATATAAATCCTCCTTAATTAGGTCCCCTCCTTATATATTGACAGCAGGTGGCGGCCAATAATTAAATTAATCGAAGTACATATGGTATCGAGGAGTTGCGTGTGTGTTGCGAAGAGGAGACGCATTTTTAAAGGCAGTGAAAGCGGCGATGCAATGGGACGATGGGGGATGGGGAGGAGATATATAACGCGTGGACGTTGAAGGTGCGCGGTCGGAGTGAAACGACCGGTAGGTAGGCTGTAAAAGGTAAACCCGTCGTATCGGCACCGTTCGTGGTCCGCGGGCATTCCAGGCGACGCCAACATACCCCTCCTCTCCTCCACCTTCGTCTCCTTCTCTTCTCTCCTTGTATCCCCCGGAGCCCCTCCCATTACGGGCTCGCAGTAATGCAACTGTATGCAATCGTGTAAATTATAATGCGACTATGTGTACACATGCGAGAACGGGCATTCGATACCGAATATCTTGAATTCTTCAAATGCGTTTAGAATAGAAATTGATAAAGTTTGATTGAAAGGATTCTGAAAAAAAAAAATGGTCGCAAAAAGGTCTTTATCGGATATGTCAATGGAAAAACACACATTTTTTTTATACACTTTATATATTTTAATATAAGTTGTCTTACAGACTAAAAGAACTAGAATTTTTACGCAACCACTTGGGCTCGAGTCGGTTGTAACATGCTGTAGCACAACGAAAGCGGGTTGGTGACGACGAGTGCTGGTACTATACGTAGGTATATGTACGCACATGTGCGCTCGGACTGGCAAACAGGCTGCAAGGCCAGCCAGGATAGGCTGATTCATTCAATTCCTTCGCTCGGACTCGGCGCTACGAGCTACCGACAACTGATTTTCCAGAACTACTTAGTATGCATTGGACAGAGCCGGGCACGACACGATAGGGTATATCCTCTCCCGTCATCTAACGGGGATTCCAACGCTGCGACCGCGGCTCGACTGCTGCAACGAGCGAGGCGCATCGGACACACAAGGCGCAACACTGCTCCGGCCGCTGCTGCATTCTGCGTTTGTCAGCCGACACACAGTCGATCCGTTTTCCCCTGCGTCGCGACCGATTATGTCACACATGCACTTTAGCGACCACGTACACTCGTGCACGCACGCGTGTCGCGACACCGTTCGGTTAGTAGATCGTTCCACGATCGCTTTAATTGCGCAACGTGAAGGCCGGACACCGTCGGAGATATTAAGGCTCAGAATAATATCCCGCGAGACGCAATGTACAACAGAAGTTTAGACACAGGGGGAAAAAGGCGTGTGTCTTTGGGAGATTGCGAAAATTCCAAGTTTCACTCTGTCTCGGTAAATTATTATACACGAGTAAAGGGGATAATGCTTTTAATTGTGGAAGATTAAGATCGAAGATTACCTCCGGTAATTTTGATCACAGGCTTTATTCGACGCGCATCGATCTTACATGGCAGATACATATCGGCCCGGTATCACCGACGACGTTGCGCTTATAAGGACTCGGGCGCACTTGCAGCACTTACGCAAAACTACGGCTACCGAAATAGCAGGCCGTGACGCTCAACGGCGAGTCTCAACGTCTCTCGCGGCCGATCGCGGGACATTCATGAATAATCGCAGCGCTTAATTTTTGTCGACGTCGACGCGATAGCATCGCGCAGCAAACGGCGATGCATTCAGCGACATGCTATTTGTTAACCGTGCCGTAAAACATGGCTAGAGCTCGGAGATATCTCGCCCGCGGCGAGATCCGGAATAGCGAAGGGAGAAAGGAGAGAGGAGAAGAAGGGCGCGCGGGGGCGAGAGAGCTCGAAGGGAAGAGGGAGGGAAAAGAGAGAAAAACGGAGTTTTGTATATTGTGACAGATCGGACAGGTAGAGCGCGACTAATTGACTCGTTTCGATTTTTCCGCAGCGCCGCGCGCGCACACGGCGCGGCGTTTAATGCGCAACCGGCCTATTGATGACTCTTCGTTTAATCTCGCTCCGTTCTGCATCCTCGCATAAAGGGCGCTCGTTCATCATCGGAAGATTATGATAGGAGTCCGGGGCTGAATGAAGACATTACGCATACGATAGCTCAAGGATCCGTCTCGACGCATCCGGCCACTCTACATATAATCCTTTTGTATCGTTCGGGGAAGATGCGCCGCAGATAGCGCCTAGATTTAATCCTTCGCGCGCGATTGTTCAGAATCTACGTTGAATATATGAACACGTTATCGCAGAGTCTAAAATCCTCGCGATATCGAGGCGACACTCAATTACATACGTGAAATAAAATATTTTCATTTTGATAAAAAAATATAATGATATTACCTAGTAACATTCCACAACTGTTCTTTTACATTGTACTATAGTTATATATTCATGTAGCTCTATGGAAAGATTTCGATGAACTAAATAATTCAGAAATTGATCACATCGGAGAGGTTGTATTCCGCGTCGCAGACTTACGGGCGGATAAAAGGAGCGAAATAAAAAAAAAGTTGGATCAAATCCTTCAGGCGAAGCGTAAAAAAGAGGGTCTCGTGGTCGCGCCCTCGTCCTCAGGCCGCACCGCCGCAGAATGACGGTCGCACGAGATGCGCCTAGAGAGAAGATCACCGAAGAAGAGGACGGACCGGGGTGAAGGGGGGAGGGAGAGTAAGAGACGACGAGGGTCGCATTATTTGCATTTTAATTTGCATATTAAAACATGCCTCCTCGATCGGTCGACCCGGGTCCGCGAAATACGATACCTCGTGCTCCATGTCTGTCGCATTAGCGTTGTAAAGCCGAGTTGTACACGACCGCAAAAGCAACCCGACGTCCCTGAAACCGTTCACGCATGCCGATCTTGAAATATGCACCCGTAGACCCCGGAGATTGCCGGATCTCGATAGCGCCCCGCGTTGCGTTGTCCCGATCGATCTACGTGTAAGCGCGATTCTTCGCGGTATTTGCACAGGGATACGGCGCGATACTAATAATTACGGTAATAATAGCGTCTGCGAGACACGAGACGGTCGCTCTCGCTCTATCGCGCTTTTTAATCCGCCCTAGAACGCATTAACCCACATTTCAGCATTGCTGCAGCATTGTACACCGCGCGCCGCGCGTTTTTGCACAGTACCAATTTTCTACTATAATAACAGGATATTGCTACGCGTTTTTCTCCACATTGCTTCGTTAATTATTACTTTAACAAGAATATGCGAGCGTTTAGTGCAATATCTAATTCTAATCGTATTCATATGAAAAGCGGTCAATGTTATCGCTCCTGATTACGAGAACAAAGGTAAGCTTTTCAAAGTGAGAGCTTTTGGACGTCATAATGTTTCTCGTCGTTAAACAGCATAATCTCTTCGGCAAGGTCTCAACCGTGAACTTACCTGGACGATAAAAGCCGTCGTCGCATTTTCCCGGCATTGTCGATCTTCGTTGGCGAGAATGATGCATGCAACGATCACGTGAGCTATGCGAGGGGGTCCACTCGCTTGCACACGACGTGACCATCGAAGAGAACACCTCTCCGCTTCCTCGTGACTCCCCGTTATTATCGTTGTTTCGAGCCGTTAATATTAATGGACGTAAATGCGCGTTGCCGTGCTCGAGAGAGAAATAAAGAGGGACAAGGAGACGGTGGAGGTGGACGCGTGAGATGAGCTGCGGCAAAGACGACGGAGAGGCATGCCGGGGGGCCCGTCGCGTCTGGACCCCTCTCTCATCGCTATAATTGAATAGACGTAGCCGTGCGTAGTGTGCGTACTGCGTGCTCGTAAAACATTAATGACCAATAGCCGGCGCGAGCGGCCGACGATCGTTTTGCGTTATTATTCCTTAAAGTCAGAGACGGCCGCGGTGTGTTTAGGCGCGAATTTTCCACGCTCCCGATCGTGGGTGAGCTCCGGCCGAAGTGAGTAATCGCGAATGCGCACCGGCTTGGCGAGAAAGTGGGTATCTCCATATATATATTGCCCGTTAGGACGGAACACCGAAGGATAATGAAGCGGCGTGAAAAAAAATACTTGTTTTCCTTGTAAAATGATGCAATTAGTATCGCTTTAAGTTAGTTGAAGTTTACGTTACTTATTTCGCGAAATGAAAATGGCAAGCAATTTAGCTCTTTGAACTTCATGAATAATACATCGTAATATGTGTCCATGAGTATTCTTCATATAGAATATATCAACTTTATATTATAATCGAACTTTTATAAAGTATTGTATTAACGTTGTTCTCTTAAGAATTCCATTAACGCAGGAACGAGCGCCAGGTGATTTTTACACTCCAGTATCGAAAAACTGAAACTCACGTTACAGTAATTTTAATGTGTGTGCTTCTTTTATTTGTTATTTCTTTTGGTTTCTTTTTACTTTTTCAGAAAATGTTGAGTAAATATATATACATATTATCTTTAAATACTAATAAATTATAGAACAATTAAAAATATGCAATATGTAATTAATGACTTTTTAATAGGGGTGTAAAAATCACCCCAGGTGACCATTTATCCAATAAAAAAGAAGAAAATCAGATACCGGGGTTCCCGGGTTAATCACTGTATTTCAAGAGTCACTTACCTGTAGGCTTCAAATGATCTTACTCCGATTTCTGCAAATGAGAAAACCTCGAGGAAATATACATTATACGATGTTGCATCTTGTAGAAATTCTCTGTCTTTATTTTCACATAACGACTTCATTCGAATATACACAAAACCTACAAAATATTACATCGTTATCGCGCGAGCGCGCGCGGACGCCGAAGACGTCGAATTAGACAAGATTACAGCCTTTAGGATTCTTCTCCGCGAATCCTCAGCAAACGAATCCTGGTTCCCTCGCGTTCTCCCGCGGGTATTTTCC
Source organism: Temnothorax curvispinosus (assembly GCF_003070985.1). Lineage (NCBI taxonomy): Eukaryota > Metazoa > Arthropoda > Insecta > Hymenoptera > Formicidae > Temnothorax > Temnothorax curvispinosus. The sequence goes on from NW_020213173.1 coordinate 50,246, forward strand.
ATTAGACGCATCTTCATCCGTCGTTCCCTCGATTTTTTTTACGCCCTTTTTTCATTATCCTAGCTCAGGCGATGTAGTGGCTAGTGGCCCGACTTGGCAGTTCCAAGCGCGCTCCGTCATGCGAGAAAACGAAAGGGAGAGAGAGAGAGAGAGAGAGGGAGAAAGGAAAACAGGCGGGAGAGTGAAAGAGAAGGGCATAGGAGATCTTCTCGTTTCCTCGAAGCGTTTCGAACGCAGTACCTGCTATGTACTGCGAAGTTTGTAATCACGCATTTAACAGCCAATCGCGCAACGTCACGCAATCGAGCGCGAGAGCGCACGAAACTTCGGGGTCATCGTACACGATAAGGAAGCCAAATGCTGCGAAGCATAACGAGCTAATGGATTAATCGTTACATAGTATCGTTCTGGCCGGCCAAGTGAGCGCGGCTCGGCTCGGCTCAGCTCAGCTCAGGCTCGGCAACCAAGTCGCTACCGCCTCGTTCGAGCTTCGAACGATCCCAATGATGACCTAGACCTTCGAAGGACGTCGGTAATTTTCTCTTCCTAGAAGCCGCCGACCGGCTCGTTTACATTCTACCGTCGATTTCTCCGTGCCATGCCGCGGCGGCGGTTGCGCGCTTCGCGATATACACGACGGCTTCGGACGTGTTCGGAAAGTTTAGATCCGACGTTCAACGACCCGCTTCACGTTCCTTTCGTAGGAATTAGAAATAGGACCCTACGTATGAGTCGTCAGAACATTTCATTCGTTCATTCTTATGTTATTGAGCTGAATCCAGACCAAGCGAAGTGCGAACAAACACAAACAAATAAATTTGCTGTAACATTTCGAGATTTCGGCAAATTAATAAATTTCATATATTATTTTAATATTTTGTTGCTTTTTAACGTCTTAATAAAATTTATATTGTTTCTTTAGTGTCTTAAATATTTAGTAAATCATTCTTACTCCGACATAACACTCAAAGTGTTAATGAGTATAAACCGCGTTAAGAGTTTAAATGTACTTTAAATATATTCTATTTCTTTTACATCAAAAGAAAAGAGCTCGTGCAAGTTTGTTATAAATGCTTGTTTTTGATTGTCCGTTCTTGCTACCTAGATCCAGCTTTACAAAACCTTTATACAAAACACTGATCGGTCAAAATATCAAGGTATAACATAATTATAATTGTAAAAATTACGCAACGATAAATTGAACTTATCTCGGAATGCTAAGACAAATTATATCCGTCAAATATTCAATATTCTGTCAAACAAACCTCTGTAAAAAGAAAAAATTAATATTATCAAATATTATTAGATTTAACATTGTAGAGCTTTCAATAAAACAAAATATCTGATAAAAACATATGAAAATATTTCTTTCCAATTTTGATGAGTTTGTAATATGTTGAAATCTAGACCAAAATAGGAGATACGCATTTTAGGTATCTACATTAGAGGATAAAGTACTTTTTAAAAAAATATAGTTTTTTTCTTTTGGAGCGAATATCGTCGAAGCTATAAAATAGAAAAGTATAAGATACAAAAAAAATACAATAAAAAATTTTTTTTAAATAAATATGGAATAGTTTCAAAAATACTTTATAACAATTTCCAGATTTTTCAGAGTGTTATAATTTTCATAGTGTTATAATTTTTAACATACCTCACCATCTACTTCTTTTTTGTAATGTAAAAACTTTTTTCTGCTAAATGAAAGTGTATTTTATATCGAATCTGACCATGCATAACAAAGTCATATTCTAAAATACGCACAAATTGAAAATTAAGTGGTAAGACTTTTATACGCGCATTATCCTACTCGCTTGATACATCCACACTACATATTCTCTTCGTACTTTCTCGTAATAGAAGATCACAATTACTATAGATATCCAGGATATATAACCATGTAATCATTTTAATATACTATAAAAACCACAATAATAATAATATTAATTACTTTACATACAATAATAGTCATTGCAGTTCTGAGTTCGTCTACATCGAACCCGTCGGAGTCGATATAATAACTTCTCGAGAGGAGTGAACCCGCTAATTGTGCGGGAATTGGAAAGCCAATCCCGCGAATGAAAAATCAGAGCGGTGAAATCGTGGTAGCCCTGCGGATGTGGAAGGGAATGTGGTACCTCCTCGATAAATCCACGTTCGAACTTGTGGAGTACTCTGATGATGACATTCTGACTTCTTCCTCTGAAGGGGGAAGAAAGGAATATGAAGGTTCGGGAAATGATATGGGGGTATTAGAAAGTAGATAGTATATAGATTGATTGCATCACATTTATCGATGATACAATTTAGCTGTAAAATCTTTACAAATTGTTTAAATTTCACATTTAGGTCATGTGCTTTTTAACACAGCCAGAAATATACATGCTCGATAAGTAAGAGGGAGAAAGAGAGAAACTTGATTATTCATATTGCTTATTCATATTTATTTTTTTTTCTTTTTCTCTTAAATATTTTTTTTTGCTAAATGCGTTTTCCCCGTTGCTTTCACTAATATTCAAAATTATTAAGCATAATACGATAAAAAAATTTTCTCGACAAACACAGCGTTACAGAGTGTCGAGACGCGCGCGACGTTCCGCCCACCAATCGTGTAACTTGCACACGTTCTCCATGGCACAATTCTTCGCGTGGCGTCTGCAGAGGAAAGCTCGTATTGCACCGAGGGTCTTCAGTCGACCGGGCAGAGTGGCACAAGACGAACCTTAGTACGCACCAACCTAACAAGGGAATAAATAATAACAAAACTGATCCTTCTATAGAACTGGAGGATAAATGGGAAAAAGTCTACGGGAAAAAAAGACCACGCAGTAGCCCAGATATGCACCCGAGGAATTTAAAACAGATTAAACTCAGCTTCTATTGGCTGGGCTCACCGGTGCAAACCAGCAATAGATTTGCTATGTTAGATGGAAATAAGCAGTCGAGCACAGACAAACCTAAGGAAAAAAACCCAAAGCCATCTCCCATTTACGTGGACCGGGTTTGTAACATACAACCTCTAACGGGGCTGCTTAATGACTGTGTCAAGGATAAATACAAGATAAAGATTTTAAAAGCCGAGGAAGTCCTCGGCAAAATCCAACCCAAAACAACCCAGGCATACCCCACTATCGTCAGGGAACTTTGAGAGAGGGGCACTGCCTTTCATACATACAAGCTGAAGCAAGAAATAAGCTTCAGAGTCATTTTAAAAAACATACATCCATCGACGGACATTACTGAGCTCAAAACAACAATTGAAGACCTGGGTCACCAGGTAACCAACATATGGAATAAAAAGGACAGGCTCAAAAAACCTTTGGCCATGTTTTTCATAGACCTTAAGCCAAACTCCAACAATAAATCAATTTACAGCATAAGACACCTCTTAAATTGCCGCATAACTTTTGAGGCTCCAAAGCCTAAGAGGCAGATCCCACAATGCGCGAACTGCCAGAGATACGGCCATACTCGTAGCTTCTGTTATCGAAAACCTAGATGCGTGAAATGCGCAGGAGATTACGCCACTGCAAGCTGCCTTAGAAACGGTAAGATCGGATCAAGTAAAATGTGTTCTTTGCAACGGAAATCACCCGGCCAATTACAAAGGCTGTACAGTATACAAGAACCTACAGAAGAATGAATATCCCCCGTTAAGACAAAAAAAAACCGTGGCTTCCCAGGCCTCGAGACAAACATACACCTCCTGTACTGAAGCTGTTAGCTCGCAATCAAGAATAATCTGCTTATAGTTTTCTTAATTATTCCAGTTCTTAGCAGTGACAATCTCGTTAGCAAGTATCGCACTTGCCGACGTCCCCGTTCAACCCGGCTATAAACATCAATACGATAGCAATCAGTCTGTTTCACAGCACTGGATAAAATCTCCGACTGAACAATATCGCGCAGAACAATTACCGAACCAGGAATCGACGCGATATCTTTTGGGAGTTCAGACGGTGTATCCCTATGAATCGAACCAAGCCGAAGCTCGTTCGCATATGTTAAGCTATCCACATCGTCCATCGTACCACCATTATTTACCGAGGCCACACCATGTGCATTTCGCAAGAATAGGCGGTCATGGATATGCACGGCCCTCCTTTATACGTCGCCCAAGACGAGGTATGTTGCAACAATTTATTTTAATATAGACTTTTTATGAGATTCGCGCAATATCTTCGAGTTTGTGGAAATCGGACGACAACGATTATATAGTAGTAAATTTTTATGTGTAGTAAAGTAGTAGTTTTATGTGCTAAAAAAATTTTTTTTTGTCCGATCTATAGAAATTTAATTGATTATTACGACCGATACGATATGGATTTCTTGCGCAAATATTTTTCAATTAAAATCTAAAAATTTAATTAAATTTCTTAATTTAAATCTGATTAATGAAATGCACTATGTGTACAACTTTAATATTAAAAATGGAACATTTTTCGAACATTATGAATGTGTTTCATAAAGTTTAAAAAATATTCTTTTCACAACACCTCCACGGAAAGTCCGACTTTCCATGTCTGTAGAGAGGGGCGAAAGTGGCCAATTTCACGCCAGGGAGGAAAGTTGTTACTTTCCGCCCGCTAACTAATTGAACCTATTTACATAATATCCTTAAATAAAATTCCAAATCAATCAGATTTACTGCAATACTTAAAATTATTTATATCCGACTGTGATCGGCGTGCAGTAATAAGTTGGAATATATATGTATATGTATTATAATAAATACATATACACGGAAATTAATATTGAGTTGCCTAAGATCTAAGCTTAGA
>NW_020213174.1:0-705 GCF_003070985.1 Temnothorax curvispinosus
TGGATGGATACATGGCTGCAGGCATACTGCGCATTCTGGCACAACAGTGGGACCTTCCTTTTCCTCGGAATCCTTATCCTTCTCTTTAATGCCGCCGCCAGATTTCTCCGGCACGTCGAGCTTCGCTTGCGCCATGGCAGGACGAGTCGCGCGACCGCCGACAGGGTCAGAGTCTCATCCGACGAAGCCCGATACAGCTCTTATGCATGAACGACATAGTGCAAGTGCACCATCCGTTAAATAATAAAAAAATAGTACGCACTCTTTTGTATGTAAATTTAGTGCAACGATTTCCTCACGCCACACTATTCTTTCAATGACTTTTTTACGACCATCTTCTTCATCGCTGAAATAATCACTGTCATCCGTTAACGCGCGATTCTCGTCTACATCTATATCGAAATTATTGTCATCTCCTTTATCGTGAAAAGTATTCCTTTGTATTGAATACTCGGCACAAAAAATGTAAAATTACCGCTATACATTTTTCCAATCGATGTACCGACGCGTAGACTGTCAAATCACAGACTGTGATTTTGACTCGCTTCATTCTTTTTTATATACTTTTTCTATTGCCTTTTTTTCTCTTGTTCCAACTAGAGCATCGCGTATCGTTTCTTCTGTTTTAGTGCATGGTGTGCATACACTGCAAATTTTGCAATTTCGCATAAGTCAATGGAGTGATATTGTTTTTTTTTTTTTTTT
>NW_020213174.1:805-6265 GCF_003070985.1 Temnothorax curvispinosus
CAAATCACCGAAAGTCAATGGCATGATATCGTTTTCAAGAACATACGTGTCTCGCAATGATTTCATCGAACACGTGCAAAACTGCAAATCGTACATTTTTCGATAAAAAAACAAACGATGCATCATTAGTAGGATATAAAATGACGAATCTGGGGGGGGGGGATACGCTCAGTAGTCGAGAATTGGAAGTCGTGAGTACAACAAATTGTGTTAGAAAAAAGATCGTGTAATAACATGTGTTTTGTAAAAATACCGCGAAAAATTAAATTAAAGAGAGCGGCGATAAACATGCAATCAAGAGACAATGCATGTTTCGCATGGTCAATGGTGGATGCTCTACATCCAGCCGAGAGACATGCGTTCCTTGTTTTTGTCGTATGGCGACGGTGACGCATACCCCATCGAGGATCCGCACCAGGTCGCAGCAGCGGCCGGCCAACGACGACGAGCATCAGGGTGACGACCCGTATAACGTGCAAGCAAATACCGAGTGTCGTAACGACCTCGACGAACAAATACCGTTGGATACAATTGTTCCGGCGGACGAACAATTACAACAACAATACGAGGCGATTAACCTCAGTGCGGAGAAAACGATGGACACTCCCACGGAAAACGAGCGTAAGCTCTTAGCACAAGTGCAAGAATTAACGGCTCGGCTAATGGAGTTGAAACGGGCCGCAAAGCAGCAGCAAAGACAAGATCCCATCGTAAAACTAAATACGGATCGTGGTCCGGCGGGCGAAGAGGCCGACGACACAACGGGCTCACGAGCGTACGGCGACGAGGATCAGTTCAACGCGGTGAGACTGCAAAAAGTACCACTCCAAGCTAGATTGCCTAGAGACGGATGGATCGAGAATCCGTTCAACGATTTAACGTTTATAGGGACAAAGGACGAACAAAACCCTATCACATTCCTCGAGAAATTCGAGAAGTTAGCAGAATACGAAGGAGTATCCGAAGAGGAACAGATGTTCTATTTCGGCAAATGCATGAGAGGAGCAGCAAGCCAGTGGCACGAGTTGCAGCCGGCAAAAAGCATCCATGAGATCAAGGAGAAGTTCCGACAAAACTTCTGGGACCGCAAAGTGCAGACGCACCTGAGATTTGGGAAATACAAACCCGGAACGATGTCAATGATGGAATACGCCTTGAAGACGGCGCGTCAAGCTAAAACATTACGACCGCCGATGGCCGATGAGGAGTTGATACAAACCCTCCGCGAACACTTTGACGGTGTCATCGCATGGGAGCTGAGGTCGTCGATAGTAAAGACGGTCGCCGACATGATATTCGTGTTGGACATGTGGGAGAACGGGCGAGAAACTCGCCAATTGCGCGGGGAAGCGCGAAGAACCAGTGATAAGCCGACGAGTCGAGCGAACTGGGGGACGAGTCAGACGACCAACCGAAGCAACGAGACGAAGGATGGCGGACGCCAAAACAATTTCGCCAGACGCGACGCGACGAGAAAGTCGACCAGCTGGCGAAAGGCTGACACTCCGGATACGAGAGAGCGCGGTGGAGTCGACAACAAGAAACCCGATAGCGATGACAGGCGAAACCCCGGGGAACTCGGTATACCCGGGATAGAAACAATAATCCGAGGAAGGAGACGGTCAGATCGGGATACCGACCTGACGGACGAACGACGAGGCCGGATGACTGCGAAGGAAAGGTAGCGACCATCACGGCGAAGGAGACGGAACGCGAGACGGAGAACACGGTGGAAGAAACCGCCGAATCGGGGGAGTCGAACATCCCGAAGACGAAGGATGACGGGGAGCAAATCACCAGGGAACGAATGATCGAGGCGACGCGTAATACTGAGCGGGCAAACGCAGTTAATCGGCGCGAGGTAGTGACGACAGATAGCAATGCAGTTCGCGACAAACAACAAGCGCAAAACCGAATAGACAGCGGCATAAGCTTTATGTGGCGGTACAACGAACCAACTGACACGCGAAGGACAGTGACGGTGGATCGAGCAAATCCGCGAAACGCGGAATACGTGAGTGCAAATGCCGTGAAGAGTGGAGGTGATACACAAGCAAGACCGAGATCGGTCAGAGTGGTTGTCGGTACTGACGAACAAGCGCGCGATACGAAGACGGTATCAGTGGACCGCGATACGGTAGACAAGGTGCATCGCGAAGAGACGAAACAAACCAGTGGTCGCAAGACGGGGTTGAAACAAGTCGGCAACTGCGGAACGCAACAAGTGATAGTGAGCGGCAACGATCAACCGCACCCACGACATCCCACGAATGACGGGGAGCCGAATGAGAATAACAGCCTCAGGGAAGAAGAACAAGCGGACTGCGAAGACGCGGCCGAAGAAAAGGACAAAGCCACGTTCTCCAAACTCGACCATCCAGGAGGCCATACTCACAAGGAACAACCATGCAGAGAGGTCATACTCACCAATGACGGGGAGCAAGCCCCGAAAAACGAGAATGACGGGGAGCCGGGAGGCGAAGGCATCGCGAAGATGCAAGTAATATACCGCAACCCGGAAGATGGCCAATACGAAGAGGCAAGCTCGGTCATTCTGAACGAAGTGATGCTGATTCCGTTGGCGCTCGAGCGTCAGGCAAACAACGAAGATACATCAATGGAAGATATGATGAATACATCGGCGAACATGGAAACTTCCATCGAAATCGTATATGAAAGATCCCCGACGCTCAGACCGATGCAGGGACGGATGAGAAAACGCGGGGGAGTTCGACGGTCGACGCGGAAGAGGACCAGTACGCAACATCGGAAGACCAAGAAGAAAGCGACCGGAGTGCGAAAGCGTTGGCGAATATCTCAGTGCGTGAAGAACCAACGTCGGAAGAGGCGTCAAGTGATCCGCGACAGTGGCTCAGAGAAAGATAAGTCTGAGAATAACCGGGACGGAGTGCCGGACGCGATCGCGAAAATCGAGCGCGGACGCGGGGACGACGAGTGCGCGCGGGTTACCGGGTCGTGTAGTGCGGTAGATCGGGAAACGACCCGGCGATCACAACTTCGTGCAATTTTAGCGAAGCTGAATCCTATGAGCCAGAGTGAGAGGAGCCAGAACGGAGTATGCAGCGGTGGATCACGCGCGGACAGTGAGCGAAAGCAGGTTTCGCGTATATCCGAACAGCTATGCGGACGAACGAGTGTTATCGGCGAGGAGAAGACGAGTGAGACGAGTACCCACAACCCTGGGACGAAACTGACGTGCGCTGCGAGAGCAGAATTAAGTTGCTCGGGCGGACGGTCACGGTTTCGAGAGATGGAGTGGAATCCGGGGGCGAGTACAAAGTGTGACGAGAGGCGTCGGCGGGCTAGAATAAGACGGGAGGAGCGTCGGCGCGAGTGGCGCAAGGTAAAGCAAACGGATCGCCGACAGTCGAGGCTGAACTCTGTGCTGGACGCGAGCCTAGGCACAGAGTTGACGGGGAGCATGCAACTGCACGCTTGTCCCAGCTACCAGGGGACAACTCGCACGGACCGTCACAAGGCCAAGTCAACGGCCACTACGACCAGGACGGACTCAGTGGCGATAGGAGGGCAAGTCAAAGCGCCAACCGAGGCGTTAGTAGGCTGGGACCAGTCCACTGCGAGCATTCGGCGCTCGACCAGTGTCAGAAACCCCCTACACGACGAAGGGGAAACAATGACTAACATCGAAGACCGGCAAAGGCACGCCTCCATTCGAGATGCGCGCGACTGCGAGAAAGGGCAAAGCCCCGAGCTAGACGAAACTCAACGCTCGGGCCTGACGGGGAGTTTGCAGCCGCACGCATCACCGGAGACGACTAGGGCACCAACAGCAGCGGTCCCGAGATGGACGAGGCGGAGCTACGTCCCAATTAGTATTAAGTCCAGCGTTCGCGTCCCGAGGAGGGGGTCACCGGCAGCAGCCGTTATCGATTTTGTTTTGTTTATTCTGACGACTTAGGAGGAAGGAGAGTGACCACATCCGGCGCATGAGTAGGCATAAGGTTGTTTAATTTTCAGTCACGCAGTTTCGAGTTCAATCCCGAAGGGGCGGATACAGCAGTTCGTGCGGCGGCGCGACAGGGCTTGAGCCCGCTCACACTTGCGAGATAGGGGAAACGCTCGCGCGAACAATCGGGACGCTTCCGGAGAATATGACGTACGAGCCGTGACGACCCACGGGGCGGAAAGACGATGTCTAGCGAAATGGACGAACCGTCCGTAATTCTAGTAATTAGGCGACACGCGCGTCAAATAAACAGTTATGATCGTAAAGGCAGGTCCGCGAAGCACGACACGCACGTCAGAATCGAAATCCGGCCGGAGACAAGAAAGATGGCGGACCGTCGGGAAACTGTTGAACCGACGGCACGGCGGTAAAAGAATACGTCCCTGACTAAAGCGAGGGGCCCTCAAGTCGCGCGTACGGGGTTGGTGACGCGACGCGGGGACGCGGACAGGAGATGGGGAACCGTCCGCAAACTTGCGCTGGGGACGTCATCTGCGGGAGTCGAGCACTCCTGACATCGGGGGCTACTTCGCCGAGACCGCGAAGCCGGGTCCCGATGAGACCCGTCGGCCGGGTGACGAAATGGCGGACCGTCCGGGAAATCGCCCCAGGTGAATCATCCCCGGGGAAAAGACATCCCTGACTAACGGGGAGGTCCCGAAGAACGTCCATATCCGGTCGCCGGTAAAATCCAACAACCGGCGACAAAGTTACAGAACCGTCCGCCATATCGCGACCTGGACATCTTCCGCGGGGAGGAGCCGCGAGGGGCATTGTGCCAGGTGCGGATTGGGTGTCAGAAGGGGTCGGCGTCGTCGGCAGGCCCGGAGGAACAACGCGATACGACCACCGGGAGGTCAAGTAGGTAACCGAGCGTCATCCGCGGGGAAAGACCAGCGGGTCACGCTGAATAAGACCCGGTACACTCGGGGAACGGGTCGCCGCCAATGTCCGATCGCCCGGACGCGAGATACGGCGACATGTCGCCGGAACTCGGGAACCGGAAGTAGTTCACGGGGAATGAGCCCGGAATCGGGCTAAGAGGGAAGGTCCCAATGTTGTGCCAGAATGCGCAGTATGCCTGCAGCCATGTATCCATCCAGCACGATTACCCTGCAGCCATATATACTGCTATCTGTGCGTAAAGGGTGTCGCTAATCACAGCAAGCGGTGTCCGATGTGTCGTCAAGAGATCCCACCGGATTTTCTCGAGAGACCTCAGCTGGTGGAAGTGGAAGAGCCTCAGAAGGAATCGGAACATCCTGAGGAAGAGTACCAATGGTTTTACAAAGGTCGAAATGGTTGGTGGAAATATGATCCGAGGACAAGCAATGATCTGGAGACTATTTACAAACTAGGTGACGCGCAATGCGAACTTTTGATCTGTGGCATGCTTTACGTATTTGACTTTAAAAAGAAATGTCAATATAGAAAATACAACCCACGTTACAAACGTAATATCAAACGTGATA
>NW_020213175.1:0-1480 GCF_003070985.1 Temnothorax curvispinosus
CGCCTTTTTTTACCTTTTTTTTTAAAAAGGTAATTTTGTACGGATATATAGATCTCCGGGAAATTCTACCCCTACTTCATATAATTTTTTAAGATTCGGTCAATTAATTTCCGAAAAATTGGAAAAATTTTGTAACCGGTTTCCAAAAAGATCGGTAACGAAAAATTATACACTTTATAGCACTCCCCGGAAAATTCTACCTCTGTTTCATATATAATTCTTTTAAATTCGGTCGATTATTTCCCGAAAAATTAGAAAAATTAGAAAAATCGGTTTCCAGAAAATCGGTAACGAAAAACTATACACTTTATGGCACTCCCCGGGAAATTCTACCCCTATTTCATGTACCCTTGATAAAAATTCGATCCACTAATGAATGAGTAGTTCGCGGTCAGACAGACAGACAGACGTCCGGTACTTATATATATAGATAGACAGCCAGTCCCTGTTACTGTTTTGTTCAATTTTACTGTTGTACCTCTGTGCACATCCGTTTATATGTAAAATCTCGTTTCGAGATCGAAATGATATCAATATGATACTTTTAATTCGATGTTGAAAATACTCATCAATTCGACATCGAATTGACGTCGATTCGACGAGTCATTTTTTACTTACTGGAATAATGATTTCGAATTTTGTTTTTTAGTTTTGCTATTGCACTAAGATTATTCCTTATAATTTAACGTTGCTGTCTCGCTAAAATTTAGAAATAAATTGTGCAAATATTGATAATTATTAATGTGTATATTTCTTATTGCGACCAAAAATTACAACATGTTTATTCATCGAGCATATTTCGGGTTCTGCATATTTTATTTGAACAACACTCTTTTAAGATGTTTCATGAATTTGTACGTGCACATAATTAAATTGGAGATATGAGACTGAATTCATCTGGGTGCCGACCATCCAGGGCTGCGTTCGAAAACGTCACCCAGGTATACACGGGTATACTCCCTTCTTCTTCTAACTCGCTGAGATAGAAAGAGAAGGGAGTATACTCGTGTACACTCGGGTGACGTTTTCGAACGCAGCCCTGTGTGGTCGAGGCGTATTAAAAAAAGAGAAGCCACATACGTGTGGAATAATATCAAATAAAAGTATTTTTCTTGATCGACAAAATATTCGGTCATAATAAGCGGCAACGAAGGACGTGATCGAGTCCCGTTTTTAGAGAACAGGATATTGAAAATGTACGGACAAAATAAATATAAAGTTAAAGAAAGTATCATGTTCATGACAAGATCTAAAGAACGTCTAAAAATCAATATACTTGATAAGTAAAGTTATTATAACTTCACTAATTAGTGCAAATATAGTTGCGTGTAATAAAAGCAAATTGTCTTACGTAATAATACAACCGTGTAACGTTTCGCATAACTACCGTACACTTTTCTATGATGCCGATTTCATTCTTGTCAGATATAGCTCATTGTTCGGGCGCGCAATAAACGCGCCGAACGAATCGCCGAATCCG
>NW_020213176.1:0-4573 GCF_003070985.1 Temnothorax curvispinosus
AAGGTCACTCAGGAGGGTGACCTTGACAACATATGTCAAGGTCAAGGTCATCGGAGGTCAGGCCCTAATTGTAAACATTTACCGTTATTAATACACCTAGACACCAAAAACTACGAAGCGCACTATGTGGACCTCGTCATCGGCAACCTGGGACATGTAGACATCGAATTCAAGGTATTATTACACCTAAACACCGAAAACTATGAAGCGCACTATCTGGACCTCGTCATCGGCAACCTGGGATACCTAGACATTGAATTCAAGCTTGATTCATAAAAATCGACTTAAAAATTCCCTAGCGGCACTTTCTGCCAAGCGTAGAGAACCTTCTTTTTCGTTGACTCAATATATATTATATATATACCTAATTTACCTAAATAGAAATCTTCCTCCTGACCGATAAGTCTATCGACCTAATTTCGAAATACGCGCGCGATATCGAAACTGGCGATACCTGCGCCGCCAGCGTCGAAAAAGTGAAAGGGACGTTTCTCTGATAATCATAATAATATTGAGACGTCGGCGTTAGGAGGAGGAGTATCTTAAAAATAAATTTTCACATTTGGACTTTGCGTCGCAATATCTCCGCTCGTAGGGCACGTAGCGGAATATTATAAGAAACCCTCCCCCCTTAATTGGACCCCAAGCTATCGATCAAGCCTACTTAGAACTTGATCCGTTCACTCGTTATCGAGATCTCAACATCTCGGGTACTCGCAACCCGTCGCGTCGCGTAAAAGAGTCACGGTCAGTCTCGCTCCGCGTGTACTTGGCGCGAGACACTACCGTGTCTTTTGATACTTTTTAATGCGTATTTTTTGGGTAATATTTTTTTAAACAAATTCTGCGATTACCATCATAATTCTCAGAAAATTTACGATTGACTGGAAAAAAATAAAATAAAATATAATACATTGATAATTTCGGAACTTATGAGCGAAGACTGGCTGAGGTCCTCCAGACCTCAGTGTGGCTTACAGATATGCAAAAAATAAGTGGCCTGCGCGAGGGTTAATGTCTTATTATTTATTATAGGTATTGCCATAATCACAAAATGGTAAAGGACTTTTTATTCAGTTTAATCTGCTCTACCTCTTACCCATGAGAGGTGGCACGGTATTTACCAGACACTCTGTGTGTGTGTGTGTGTGTGTGGCGCGGGCGCGCGCGCGCGCGCGTGCGTGCGCACCAAAATAAAAATAAAATATTTCATACACTATTGATATTTTACAATTTCGTCTTCATGCTTTTTTATACAGGGTGCATTGTAACATGTGGAATCCACTTTAACGGTGATAGAAGATACAAAAACAATGAAAAAAGTTCATATCACATGTGTACTATTTGACCTTGTTTCCAAGTTATAGTCATCTCCAGTAATGTAAAGCTGTTTAACGTTATAAAAAATGCTCAAAGGGGTCATCTTCGGTCTGAATGCAAGCCTGCAGTCGTCGTATCTTTTAAATGATTCTGTATCTCGTAATTAAGCGTTCATGTAATCACTAGAATGTTTTCTTGTTTGGAAGATGTCTATTAGAGAAACAATCCGCGTATATAGACGTCTTGCTTCGACTGAATTACAATCGACAAGTCCATACATCAAATGCATGTCTGTCATTTCCTGATTTGAATACTCTTCATTCTTAGGTACTTCTAACACACAGTAAATTAGTGAATAGTAAACTCAATCAATAGAATGTGTGAAATTAACAAAATCGGAAAATATCCAAAAGATATCAAGCATATTGTTTACAAATACAGACCAAATGTAACTATTTCTACCTTTTATAACAGCTCCACATTACTGGAGTACAAACATGACTGTAACTCAGAAATAAGGTCAAATAGGACACATGTTGATATAAACTTTTTTCATTAATTTTATGTCTCCACTGAAGTGGGCCCCACATCTTACGATACATGTTGTATATATACATATATGCACAATAATGTAATTTAGAGAAATTAAATTATATAAAAATTATATGATTTAATTTTGAAAACATTAATGATATTGGCATTTAATAAAGTAAATAAAGGATATATACCCGGAAAAAAAAAAGGATTAGATCTGACCAGATCAAATTTTATCTGGTCAGATATGCTCAGATATGACTTCTCATGTCTGCGCAGATTTGGTCATATATGTTCATATATAACTATATATAACAATATATGGAGTGTAATCTGATCATTGATGGTTCAGATCGAACCATATCTACTCAGATCGGACCATATCCTGCTCAGATCGAACTATATCTGTGATTGAATTTCATCGATACAGTCCAGATCTGACTGTATCTGTTTAGATATAACCATATTTATACTCGAATGCGATCCAAAATACATTACATCTGACCATATCTGTCCAGATATAAGTCGAACTGAGGTTGTGTTTGATCGAAAACTGTTTAGGTATGACGATATCTGGCCATGTTTAACTATAATAAATTAAATGTTCGATGATAGATATTTGTCTAATGTGATATTTAAATATATAAATATGAATTTATTTATACGTAGCAAATTAAAGATATTCAATTAAATATCTTTGATATAATTATATAAAAATAATTTATATGATAAAGATATAATTTGCAGAAAACAAGTATTTTTTATAAACAAAAAAATGTTAGTTATTTGTTATAAAAGCATTTTCATCAATTCGCCTTATATCTAAAATACAAAAGACAATCACAGAAATATAAGTTATTTCGTACATTGTAAGCTTACAGATGATGAATAAACAAAAGTAAAAAAAATTCTCAATTTGATTATTATTTAATAGCTAGATTACATTAAAAATTTTGTTGAAGTTATTTGGAGACTTGCATAAATAATTACGAACTTAAATAAAAATTATTAGAGACTACATTTTTTACTTTAATTAATAGGAATTATTTACTGGTCATACAAGGTGTAACAAAAAAATCGGAAACCTATAATATTGTTGTAAAAAAAAAAAAAAAAAAAAAAAAAAAAAAAAAAAAAAAATTATTTAAAAAAATTTGATATTTTGTAGACGCAAATTCAATTTTGCAAAATTGCAAATGTAAAGATTAATAAAAATTAACATTATTATTAGATTCCTTTCATTATTCTACGAATGAAGGTAAAGTTATCGAAAAGTGAATACTTTATGAGATATCTCATATTTTATGTTAAAAATGTCATGACAAAATTTAAAATATTTCGGAAAATTCTTAACGAAAGGAGCTTAATGTTTTGAAAACGTCTCGACAAGGGTTACAAGAATATGACATAAGAAATAGGGGTCCTCGTTTAAAAAACTCAATATGACCTTGATGTGACTTTCTCAAGATTGTTCAAGATCAAATCAATATCACCACATAATGGATAACTATTCTAAAACTTTTGTATAAAACATTTCTTCCGAAAACGTCATTTTTCCGAGAAAATTCAGTGTCCCGACCTTCTTGTTGTACCCTGTGCAAATGTCGGATCATCCGATAGATGGTATTCGATGAGATCCGTTTCTCGTATTTAAAATGACAAATGATAGTATAAAAATGGTATATAAATCAAGTGTACGGTACAACTTATATATCATCAGTTGTATCGCACGCTTATAATAAACTAGCACACAATTTCAAATTCAATCGATATATTTATGGTTTTATAACATTTTACATCCCTTCATAATTTTTAATTATATCTGAGCAGATCTGGATACATTCGGTAAATAATTATATCTGGCAGATCAAATTATATCTGGTCAGATCTGGTTATATCTGTTCAGATCTGGCCAGACAGAGACAATTTGCAGATCAAATTATATCTGGTTAGATCTGATGAACCAGATATGGTCATATCTCGGCAGATCTAATTCTTTTTTCCCGGGTATTAAAAAATTGATTGTATACTATATTTGTATACTATATTGTATATTATATTGTTTTCTGTAACTGTCTCTCTCTCTTTCTCTCTCTCTCTCTCTCTCTCTCTCTCTCTTTCTCTCTCTCTCTCTCTCTTTGTTTCTTCATAAAGGAAGCTTTGTTTTCGTAAATCTCGTGTATATGGACCTTCGATCGCGTATAAAGTTAAGTCTAATCAACTAAATCCAAAAGAATTATATATGAAATAGGGGTAGAAAAGACGGAAGAAAGAATTGTTTTTTTTTTAGTTTTCGATGCCAATGTATTCTGAATGTTCTAAAACGTCGGAAAATCGCATTAAAAAATGTCTGTATGTATGTATGTATGTATACACTCATAACTCGAAAAGTACTTCATAAAAAAATTATTTTTTATAGTGTTTTGGAAAGCTCTCAAAGTAACCTTTAAGAATATGCAATAAAAAATGGGGAGTTTCAATTGTTTTAAAGGTTTTAGAGCTATCACAGACATTTCTCAAAAAATTCAAAATTTTATAAAAAATGAACTTTTTTACCGATCATCGCCAAATTCAATACCAACCTTCCTTTAATGATACTCTACATTGAAAAAAAAATTAAGCCCGATATCTAAAAAATTACGGAAGTTAGAGCTACTATACACCTCAAATACCACACACACACACACACACACACACACACACACACACACACACACAC
>NW_020213177.1:0-22664 GCF_003070985.1 Temnothorax curvispinosus
TAAAGGCAGAATAATTGCGACCAAGTACCTTCATTCTTTCTATTTTTTCTGACATTTGCGGCGTAAAAACCAGAGTTACCCTATGATATTATCAGAGATGAGAGAAGTTTAATATGTACTTAAAAATCCGAAAAATCAAATCCAACTGTTGTTTTTCAAAATACATGTAGGATTCAAAGTCATTTCGTCCAGGTTTGGGTCTACTTGAAAGTATTGCTTTTATTCTTCAAACTAATCATAGCATCGAAACTACCCATATAGATTCAAATCTACTTGTAAGATATTTAATCCCATCACTAAATATTATCTTTGAAAAATTTACTAAAATAATTTAGTTTTTTTAATTAGAATGAGACAGATAACTTTGAGATATTGCGTTTTGTACCGCTAATTTAAGCTTATCACTTATTCGACCGATTTTTGAAAATCTTTTGGATTAATTTCCACGGTACATACATCGCGCTATCTAATTATGCGAAGATCGCCGAGTCACGGAGCGAGCAACGGTAGGACTCCGGAGCCACAAGCCATACCTCCGTGCAAGCCGCCGCCCTCTCGACCGCCGGTCACGCCGGGCAGTATCGATGAACCATCTGGTGGGACCATCGGCGCCGGTAGCAGCTCCGCCAACAATAGCACTAATGCTAGCAACAATAACAACAGCAGCAGCATTGCCGGAACGCCGACCAATACTGCAAGCATCTTAGCGACTCCGACCGCGCGTCAATCGAAATCGGTGAGACAATAAATCGACGTATTGGCGAACGTTTTCGATTATTGATCGGTTTTTTATGCAATTCGTGTATCAATCTGCTATCGAATTGCAACGTTGTTCGCGTCTGTCACATAAAATCTTTCCCAATGCTTCAATGTTGTTGTCGCATGTAGAAATACATCGTGAAAGATTAATAACATTTCGGCAGTTCCTTTTAGCCGTCCCGACGTCTTTTGCCGATATTGTTTTCTCAGAGCGTCAGTCCAGGGTTTACCTGAACTGGACTTGAGGTAAACTTTACTGTAGAACGCGCTCACGTGTACACGTCGCAGCCCCAAGATTGATTAGGATGCGGAGTGATTATCGGATTAGGTGAGACGCAAAGAGAATCGTTTCGTCTGCCTTTCAGATCCGTCCATCGGGCACGTTGCCCGCGGTGCTGGCCGGAGGGCGAAGGGTGCAGCCACCCATGCCCCCGGTACCACCTCCGGCGATGACGTCCCTTCACAGCAGCAACGACAGCGGCTTCTCCAACGAGCCCCCAGTACAGCCCGATGTCGATTACAGCGACGACGAGGCGTTGAGGTAAGTCCAAAATCTACCCCAGGCTGCAAAGTCATCCCTGCTCTTCGCGTAACATTAGTTAGACTCCCCAATGTACTTCATATAAACTGCAAGCTACGTAATTTATGTAAAGAGAAAACGAGCTTATATTACTTACGTGCATGAGAAAAAAGACGCAATTCTATTAATCCTGTGTTGAAAACAATGTTGGACCAATAAATCGATCGTGGTATCACTCACGGTAATATGGAGATTGCGGGCAAATAAATCGTAAATTTAAGTAATCCATATATTTAATAAAGACAGAGTCTTTTCTTTTCGTAACTTGTGGCTCGAATCGTTTTAGCCAAAGAGAGTTTACGTAGCTGACACGGGGTCTACATGATCAAACCGAAAAAATTTCGCTGAATTCACATCTGGTGGAACATGGACGCGAAAATAATCTCTTCATTTACTTTTGACAACATACACATAGTAATTGATCTCCTAGCAAGTCCGTGTAACATCGGATATTGACCTCAGCATAATTGAGCCGGTTTCGACCCTTGGTTTACATCAGTTACGCGTAGACTGCCATTATTCATCCACAGACGTCCGATACCAGGCAAATCACTTATTACTTGGTACTTTAGGCCCTTTGATACCTTCACTCTCCGAACATCGCGCCCTGATAACTAGCCGATAAGCGCAACCCCCGCTTTGTCCTATTCAGCGTGATTGAAGCTTTGTATCATTGTAGCTCCGCTGTTGCGCTATCTACTGCCTCCCTGTAATTAGTGCGATTTTCACCCCGCTTTCACCGTCTCCACCCTCGGCACTCAATTGGATTGGTTTGCGACGCTATTGTGAGAAATAAAAATTCGACGGTGGCGGATGCTGTAGCCACACGCGCGTTTTACATTCACACACATCTCCGGCATTGAAAAAACTGTGATTAATTTCGAATAAAGCGAAATCGAATTGTCACAATTCTTCAATACCGGTCTTGAATAGAATTTACTTTCCTTGCTTGCTGATTGCTGCGCGCATGACTGATTGTGCGATATGACATTATTTAAAATCCAAGTCAAAATGTGTTTAGATATTTACTCGGCTTGTGCGGCTGTCAATGTGATTATCTTTAAAAGATCTGTTATTAGAAGTTTTGTAAAATTTACGATAGCAGATTAACATTAATATTGGTTATAGAATATAATCGATATATAATAGATCTTTTGACATTTCTCAAGTTGAATTTAAATATCGTAAATATGCATACATATATAATCGCCTTTTTTACTTCTTTCTTTTTCGCTATTTAAATAAATGAGCTTTTCGTATACGTTTGACTTTATTATGACTGTTGTTATATATTTATTGTATAATCTTTATTTGTTTCAATGTTGCATGTTGCATGGATACCAAATAATTCATCTTCCTATGTCATATTTTCCATCATCTACGACTTCGCTATACGTGTACTTTGCTCATTTTTCATTTAAAAAGAAAAAATTTTTAATTACCCTGCGATTCAATTTACTTTAATATCTACCTTTAATAACTTGTTTACAACGAAAGCAACTATAAACAAATTATTTTTATTTTTTCTGGACTGAACTTTTCTTCAGCCGCTCATCTTCCACTCGGAAAATTAGTAATCTCTGTTTCTTCGAAATTGTCTCTCCTTCTTGTAGATACCGCATGCGCTATCGTGGTCGCTGGAAATAAACCGCCGTGGTGGTGGTCCTCCGCATCTCCAACAGCCTCCCCCTTTCTAATCCCTTTCTTCCGCATTTCTTTTTCTCTTTTTTATTAACCGCGCCGCGCACGCAGACGGCGCCGGAAGCCGCGAACCGGAGGAGATCGTTCTTCCCCGAAGGACGAGAAGCAGTCGAAGGAGTGGGAGAATGACTCCTGGAAAACGATCCCACGCGATGAGAAGTCTTGGCAGCTGTATCGCACAGCGATGGATCTCTGGGCGGAGTCTAAGGCCAACCAGGTAGGCGAAGACTCGAAGAAGTACTTCGAAATGGAGAATGGCGATTTTACGTTGGAGAACGGCGATATGAAGAAAAGGAAGAACAAGAAAACTGCGCAAGCACCGAATGAACGTCCCAGCCCGAATCAGCGCACCAAGATGATGGACGAGCGAAGTATCCCCGCCGCTACTCGTCGTGGTGATCAGCGACGCGTCGACAAGCGGACGCAAGCGGAAACTGAGGAAGACGAGCTCGAGGACGAGGAGGAATTTGGCGGTGAGTACCATAGCAACAACAAGTTCTACACAGATAATCAAGAAACTCAACAGGAGCGAAGAGGCACTTTTGAAGCGGAGAAATACGCCAAGTCCACGAGCTCGTCGTCAGACTCCGACGACGAGAGCACCATCACCATACCGGAGCCGGGCCGCAAGGTAGAACATATAGCGCAGAAGCTCGAGCAGACCGCGCAGAAGTATGCGCGCGAGCATAGCCCACCCAAGTTCCTCGAGCGCCGCGAGAGATCCACGACAGAGTACAAGAGCCTCGAGAGAGAAACGCGCGAGACGGCTCTTTCGCGCGATCGTCGCGAGAGACCCGCTATGGAATACAAAAGTCTGGAGCGCGGTCGAGACGGCGGCCAGAGAAACTTGGAGCAGGCTCGTCGCGACGACAAGGCGCGCTTACGAGATGACAAGCGCGTGCGGGACGATAAGCACTCATTCGAGCGGGGTTCCCGCGAGGACAAGCCGAACTTCGAGCGCACGAGAGAGGACAAACAGAGCTTTGAGCGCTCGAGGGAGGAGAAGCAAAACTTGGAGCGCACAAGGGAGGACAAACAAGGCTTTGAACGCTCGAGGGAGGATAAGCAAGTATTCGATCTCCCGAGAGAAGACAAACAGGGTTTCCAGCGGCCACGCGAGAACACGCAATCGTACGAGCGAGCCCACGCTCGCTCCAGAAACGAGCAAGAGCGCGCGTATATGGAACAGCGGAAGGAAGTAATGGGTTACGAACGAACGTTCGAGAAGAACCGCAACAAGACGGTCGAGCGACTGTCCAGCCGACGATTCGAGCGACCACGGCCACCGTCGCAAGAGGCTCCGGAACGGCCCTCGATGGGGCCTTATCGAGAGCGTAGATACTCCGATAAGGAGGAGGCGATTTACGGAGAGACCGGCCGATACGGAGTAGGCTCGCTCGAGAGGGATCGCGGTTACGAATCAAATTTCGAGACAAAGTTGGAGAGGACAAAGGCGATCGAAAGACACGGTTACCACTCGGGCCTATACGGTCCGGGTCTTCAGAAACGAAACGCCGTACCGAGGATCAATGAACGAAGTAACGGCGACACCAATAATAATACGCTGAAAGTTGAGCGGAAACCTGTATCGCCGCGACAGGCGACCGCTATGAGCCATCTCTCGCAAACCGGAAGAGCCTACGATGAGTCGAAGAGCCCGAAGCTCGTGAAACGGACCAAGTCCTTTTGGAAATTCCGCCGCGACTCGGAGGTGCTGGAGGGTATGGCGCTCTGGCAACATCGCTCGCTCGTGGACATCCCGAAGATGATCCGGAAGGAGGACAAGACGGCGGAGAACGAGGAGCGGCAGAGAAACTCCGAGGGCGGTAGCCCAAATTCAAGCCTGGGTAACAGCGAGGGCACCATCACGAACGAGCACCGGCATGAGGAACCCAAGCCGGCCGAGAGAAGCCATGTGCCTGACAAGACGGATTACTTCGAGGACTTCCCAACACCAGCGGAACGGTCCAAGATCACGGAAAGATCAGAATATAGGATGCAGCAGCAGCAGCAAAAGGAGCTTACGTATTTTGTCGGAAACGTATCGCGAAAGGCAATTATCGAGAAGGAACGAAGGCGTAGCCTTGAGGCGAAGCGGAACATGATTGTAGCTGAGCTGAAGGAGAACAACGAGAACAAGCGGCAAGGAATGACGCGCGGTAGGAGAAACTACGACGAGGAAGACGCGACGTTGAATTTCAGCGAGACTGAGGCCTCCGATGAGGAGTCTACATACAGTTGTATCGTCGTGAAGGACCAGAGCATACTGGAAAAGACGTTGCTACCAAGGACCAAGCTGAGAAGAGAGTCCGACCGAGATAGAAATAACTGCGGGCCCTGGTACGATCTCTGGGGCATGGACGCATCCGTCAATAAGAAAAAGAAGAAGCAGAAGCAGCAGTAAGTGAAACGACAGTTATGAAGAAAATGCTGAAGCTGAATATATATATTGAGCTTAAAAAAATGACGAGGAGTCGATGTATCTTTTAAGAGATGAAGACATTGAACACAATGTAGCAAAGACAAAAAAAGGAAGATTGGATATAATCAAGAAGAAAAACCAATTAGCCTCATATTGCCATGTGAAAAACGACGAGGAAGAGGAGGCTCCCACTGCATACAATTTTATTTTAATTTTTCGTTAGTTTAGATGTACCCATAAAATGCGAGCGAGAGCTAACTGATTCAAACCTGAATCAGCGAACGAACAATTGTTACCATTTTCGTTATTAGTTTCACCTCAATTCTCCCAAGTTCTGCCAGTTATCTTGCCACCTGCCCATGAGCAAACTCTCGAATGATCGATTCAACATCCTATTGTGACGTTTACATTGGCTAATCCCTTCCTAGTGCTTTGTGTTGTCTTCAATGATTGGCTGTTGATGTTGTAGGAGCTTGCAGCATCGTCGAAGAAGGCGTTCGATACACTTTTGCGACGACTTCTAGGCGACTTTTCTCTTCGAAACAGAGCGAGCGACTTTGCTGGATGATACATCGCCATCGTGGCTCGTGTTGTTGTTCATCACTGCTGCACGCGTTAGCTTCCTTCGGTTATCGCTGGCATAGTACAAGTTATTTGCTAGATTATTCGCAACTGTTTCAAACTTTTGCCACTTTTTAGTTTTATCAGTCGCTTTAATTGTATTGATTTAATGTTGCACGTATTTTCTGGATATATATTCAGAATTCAAGAAAGCTTTTGATTAAATATTATTTGTATAACCGTCGAAGAACAAACTGAAAGACGGCGGCCGGATTAATTTTAATCGACATTTCTCAGATATAATTTATTTATAAATATTTGTGGACTTACGAATTTCAGATGACCTGGTTGTTATCAGATTAATCGATTTCAATTGAATTTGCTTGTTCTATAAAAGACATCAAATAATATTCCAAAATAAACGGGGTAATAAAAAGTCTTTAATGCGTACACTCTAGAGGAAGAAAGTTACTCATTACAAAATTTCTTAGACGCTCGTCGAAAAATCCAGTTCGTGATCGTATTCGTGATCGTCCAACAATTACGAATGTGCATTCCGAGCCCTGATTAACTGTAATTAACGCCTTTCAGGACTAACATATTCGCGACTGTGAAGCTGCGAAAGACGAAGACTAACGACCGCTCGGCACCAGCGCTCTCATGAGACAAGCTTTTTTCCTAGATCACGCGTCTCTTGCGATCCAGTAGCGATCCCATAATGCGGAAACGGGTGTGTCTCTCTCGTTGAACAAGTTCCTTCGTCGCGCAGCTCTCCACGCGAGACGAGAATCGACTGCCACGCGATTATATCTGTCCATGAATCCCTCTCAAAGTGAAAATACGGCGCTAACCCTTTCCGTATCCGTATGCCATATATGGTATATTGCATCTGCACTTTTTTTACAATTTCTCTCGAGTATAACACCCATTTAGGAACCACCGCATGTGGAAGTGGAACGACATATGGAGGCAGCTTGCAGGTTTCCGACGTTAAATAAAGCGTTGCGGCACGGTTCTACAGCGCCAAACGAAGGATTAGCACTATAACAATGTTAGTTTTATACTATTAAATAAAAAATCAGCACCGCAAGTGCGGTTCTACGGTAAAATAAAGGAGACAGCTAAGTTAACTACGAAACGAGTTTTTCCACTGTTAACTATACATGTTAACACGATTCTATAAGTGTCGAATGAAAAACTCACGCAGTAAAAGTGGATCGAGTCCGTTCATATAGTTCCACATAAAATCAAACTTGAAATAGACCTATATATGAATTACGGACTTGCTTTATTCTTATTCTCAAGTCTTTTAATATAGCAGCAAGTAGAGCTCTTCCGATAACTCGTACAACGAGTTAGAAATAAGTGAAGAGAAATCATTGAAACTTCTACATTTACTGCTCTATCAATGTATTATATTTAATATTCTACTTAATATACACTTAATATTTGGTACTGAAAGGGTTAATGTCCGAGAATTTGATATATTTAGATTTTTTGTGTGCAACACGTCATTTTTAAACCCGCGTTTTTAAACGTTTTTCAATATGCATTTTAAAGTACATATATATAGATTAAGAGTATGTTAAAATAATATATTCCAGTGTGTAATTTAGGCGCGAAACGAAAAAAAGACGTCCAGTTTGGAATGGAGATGGGTTTTAAGGTAACCACTTTTTGTAATTTAAAGTAGTTAAGAATTCGAAGAAAACGCAAAAAAGCGACAGATGTTAATATATTATGAATAATATATTATAATTATACACGTTATATATATATATATATATAAGCAATCGCGCGCTCGAATTTGATTTCGGCGGTTTGGGTTAGGCTAGACTAAAATAAAGCTGTTGTAATAAGAATCATGTATACATACGCATATACGTTATATATATTATATATATTATTGTTATTATATACATCAGTTTTTTAACGTACGTTTGTTTTTTCTCGTTCCCTTCTTCCTCTCTTTTATGCCTGTATATTCTTTCCACTTTGAACTCGGGTGTTGCAGCGACAGGTCAGTATGAGCTTTTTATTATATTATTTTGAAAACGAGATCTATACAACTTCTATCTCAAGAAAAAAAATTAAAGTTTTATTTAAGAAATTAGCTTTTAAAATTTATTGAAAACAATGACATCTATGCCATAATAACTCATCGGAATCATGTATCTCCCTTTAGACTATATAACTTTATCTGAAACATTTTTCCGTATCTTTTATATTTTTCGAGGTATTTACCTGCGTCGATTAAAATAACTTACCCTGTGTATATATATGATAAATTATTAATGTGACTATAATTTCGTGTAATCATTACTTTTCGGACTTTTATTTGATTTCGTAGATAAAATCAAGTGCTGCAGACAACACCGAAACGATTTTAAACCATTTGATATTTTCCACATCACTCTGGTAACTTCTATTCTATCGGCAAGACTCCGGCACGTAATCCCAGAATTAAGTCACCCCCATAATTCTTCGTAGGAATATTTTAGGAGGAAATCCCGCGATCCGTCAGAAGATTAGTCCTTGACGACTTTTCAGCGGAGAGGTCCGCATTTGAATATCCACCATCCCTTACAGAGGTAAGTGTTCTCCGCTCATAATGGTGGCGCATTTATTTAAATTAATCGCGGAGCGTTTAAGGGTGGCGATCAACGAACGCTTTCATGAGTTCCCGGAGGAAGGCGAGGATCGGGTCGGTTTAGACCAGGCGCTGCGTTTTTTCATTGCTCTCTTTCTTTTTTCTCCCCCCCCCCCTCCCCCCGGCGCCTTTTCAGACTGCTTAAAGCGTCTGAAAGTTGTATACATATATAGACGCCATTATGCGGTAATTATCGAAAAATCGAAGGTGTCGGCCACGCGGGAATTAGCGTAACGGCAAGATTTGTTGTATATACATACATTTATCGGTTTTTATATTATCTAACTTTGTTCAAACAGATTTTCTTTGCTCTCGCCTTATAAGATAGAAGACCCAAGTTACATTAAAGGAAATTTGCTTGTATAAGAATATTCAAGTTACATTTATTTAATTTCCAAGTACGGCTATTTTTTATTTTTTATTTGAAACGTTTATATTTTTCGTGTAATCAAACTTAATACAAACTTAATACATTATATATACTTTCTTAGTCAAAATAGTCTCAATCTACTTCAATGCACTTTTTCCAACGCGATTTGTATCGCGTCTTCAATGCCCTTCTAGAGAACGAAAATCAATGAATTCTCTGAAAGCAGTTTTTTACATCACCATCTCTTTCAAATAATTTTTTCTTCAAAAAGCCGTTCAGATCCTTGAAAAAATGATAATCTGTGAGCGACAGATCAGGTCAGAAAAATAAGGAGGATATGAGAGAATTTCACACTTCAATTTTGCTAATTGTTTTACAGGTTTTGCAATGTGTGGTCGAGCATTATCGCGTGAAGCAGTAACACCCTGTATCTGTTAAGCAATGTTGGTTGCTGAATGCCGTAAGTTTTTTGTATATATAAATAGGGAGTTTTTGTAATACTGTCTTTCAGATACGGTAAACGTTATCTGAATTGTTCAGATACATTCACTCTGTATCTGAACAATTCAGATACGAAAGACGGTATTGCAAAAACTCCCTAATATCAACTTCTCGACAGTATTTATCAGCATTGATAATTTGACCTTGTTTTAAGTTTTAAGGACGAAAAATAAATGACACTCTTTGCTGACCACTATACAGATACCAAAATCTTACGCGGATGCACTCAGAAAAAAAAATTGTTGCTGTAACTATATAAATGTGAACAAATTTTTTTATGGATTATAAAAATCATAATACTATAGTGAATTAAAATATATAAATATTGTCAGACTTATTGAATAACATGATTAATGCAATTAGATTTATAACGTTAGTTGTTGTTCTATGACATTATTGTCTACACTATATTTTTATGGTCATTATTGTGAAGACATTTAGTTGCTTGAAATATAATGTTAAGGTATTACGAACAGTTGAAATTTACCTCTCAAAACTATTGGTAACTATTGGTCTTCGGGCGTTCCCTAACTGTCTATATACAGAAAAAAGAATATTCTTATTTAGAGAATATCTTTATTTCTGACATGTAAATTCTATAACGAGGTTTTGAAACCAAATTTGCCTTTTGCTTTGCAGGGAGGTCTGCTTTTATATACGCGGCTGGATGTATTTTAAATGCGAAAAAGCTCTTCTCGCCATGCGCTGCCGAGTGACGTTGTTGTGAACGTTGTTGGGCTACGCCGATAGTAACACTTTCCATTATTATAAGATTTCGTGCAACTATTATTTATTAGTTCTTATAAATCTTATAATATTTGCTTTCCATTTACATAAAAACTCAGATAATTCTCACTTTTAACGTCATAACTCAGTTAAATGCACGTTCTTTTTGCGTGCTGAATCTCACTTGCCAGCATGTGAGATTCAACTGTTCGTAATACCTTAACATTATATTTCAAGCAACTAAATGTCTTCACAATAATGACCATAAAAATATAGTGTAGGCAATAATGTCAAAGAACAACAACTATAACGTTATAAAATCTAATTGCATTAATCATGTTATTTAATAAATCTGACAATATTTATATATTTCAATTCACTATAGTATTATGATTTATATATTCTATAATCCATAAAAAAAGTTGATGTGCTATTTGTTCACATTTATATAGTTACAGCAACAATTTTTTTCTCTGAGTGTATCAATACTCATAGCTCTTACTATTTTTTACCCATATTCAAACTTTTACTTACAATTTGATAGGGTCACAGAACATGTCAAAAATTAGAAATAAACTTTTTACATGCTATTTAGCCGCTCAGTGAGCGATTATAATATTGAATATACTCAATGAATGTATCTATTAACATGACCGTTTTTTCGCTTGTTAACGGGAAATATAATTTTATAAATTTGACAATATAAATTCGAACCATCTAGATTTGAAATTTTCGAATAGTTCGCATATTCAAATAATAGAAATTCGAATTCGAATAGTTACGCATCTCTAATGTATGTATGTACACCGGGGAGCAAAAATAAGGGACAATAACCCCTACCCCGCCTACATATGTACTGTCTTGTACACACATATCAGTAAATTACTTCCCTTAACACTGATTAGAAACTGGCTATATTTCTCAAACCATTTTTGTTCATAATTTTTAAATAAGCAATGAACCGCCGATTAAGTTATAAGGAAAAGTTACTCAGGGTCATGACCTTGACAACATATTCCAAAATTGTGGAAACTGGGAGTGGCTTCCTAATACTAAATATTTACCGCATTTTTTCTCATTTTTATGACGGTATCTTAGAAAATACCCAAATTCTATTAACAGTTTCGCGGATTCAGGGGGCAAGAATACATAAAATTTACCTCCTCTCAATTGATTTCTCGTATAGGCCCTAATTGTGGAGTTTTACCAAGAACAATAGTAAAGAAAGGTTTTCGCGTATAGGTAAAATATTTTATTAGTTTTCATTAAAACTTTTATATAATAATATAATTAATATTGCTTCATGTTAATTTGCTTAACATTTTTTTCTTGTAATTTTTTTATTAATAAAACAAAAATTATTTTAAATAACGTAGGTAATGCAAATAATGTGCTCTTGCTGCGACTGTCGCTGCCGGACATTAAACATCAAGCAATATGGCAAGGCAACGCGCGTCTCCTGCAGCGTATATTAAGCCCGTTTACGATTTCGAATCAATATGACGCGCGCGCGCGTGTGTATAAGCGCGCACGTGTGCGTGTATTTGCGTTACTTTGGACCGCCAAATTCCACAAACAGCTTTTTGGCTTATGGAATGCGCCAAAGCCGAGCATATTTGCCAAGCGGTTAATTATCATCTGCGGTTGCCCATCCTCTGAAATCCCTTCATGAACCACCCTGCAGGACGAGCGCTTTATATCTGCCTGAAAGAAAGATTAGTGGCAGATAAATTGACACTGTTTCAGTAGAATATTTTTCTTTTCGAAGTCATTTATAATCAAGTAAAAAGTGATAAATAAATGTAGAAATAATTAAATTTCAATGAAGCGATATAAACCTCTTTCTGAAGATAATTCTGGTCTTGACTAAATGAAACGAGGTATATTTTGTCAATAACGTTATTACATACCGCTAATTAAGAGTGTAGGCGCATATCAGTACAATACATACACTTATTATTATATTTTTCGTTTAAAACGAGTACTTAGGTGCCGTGCCGCACCAATCTTGAAGAAATACTAAAATGTCATTTAGCGGCGAATCCGGGGGTGCCTGTCGGGCCGTATTGATCAACTTGGTCCAGTCGTTGCGATCAGCTACGCGGTTGGTTTCCTCAAATCTGACAACTGGGCCTCGCACTGGATATCCCGTAATCACGCATTGCTGAACAGGCGCGCTAGAGTTTGTCGGCGACGTCAGAGAACCTACATATACGCCTCTTTGGTCGACCGGTAGACCTTGTTCGATCTTTTGGTCCATAGACACAGCCAGCACCCATTCTCTTGCCTCCTCACGTTGATCCGTCGCGACGCCAAGTTTTTCTGGAAGTGGAACTTCCAGCGGAAAGTCGGTGACACGTAGATCGTCCACATCTAAGACATTGCCGTCGCCTTCCTCTTCGATACACTCTTCCAGATCGAGAAAATGATTAAGAAAAACGAAGGCTTCGCTCAGAAGACCGGCGGTACGAGCTGCAATACCGGCTTCATAGTAGTATCTGTCGGCGTGAAGGATGTCAGTGTGTCGCAGAAGACTAACCGATGCCTTAACCACAACGCCAGAAAGCGCCGGAAACGGACGGCAGCCGTGCTTCACCGCAGAAAGATGTGCGGCCTCCAGAAGACGTTCAAATCTCTCACGAGAAGACGATGAGCGGTAGAGACCGTGTAAAACGTCACGGAGTTGGGCTAGATATCTGGAATTAGTTATGTCGCGAATAATAAATGAAGAGATGCAAAAGATAAAAGCGTGAGACGAACGAGCAATATCAATCTCTCCTAATATCAGGTTAAATATAAAAAATGAAGAAAATAAAGGTCTTCTCAGTTTTGGGAGTAAATACAGAAGGGATCCAGGTAGAACAGAAAGTCAATAAATA
Source organism: Temnothorax curvispinosus (assembly GCF_003070985.1). NCBI lineage: Eukaryota > Metazoa > Arthropoda > Insecta > Hymenoptera > Formicidae > Temnothorax > Temnothorax curvispinosus. The sequence goes on from NW_020213177.1 coordinate 13,150, forward strand.
AGTCAAAAGACGTCAAAATGATGGTAAAATGATAGTAAAATGACAAAAAATCGTCATTTTGTTGTCATTTTGACATTATTTTGACTTTATTGTGACTTGCTGTTCTACCTGTGGGGATATTTCAATTTTAATAAAAGATTAGTTTGTAAAAAGACATTTTGTATCAAAACATTTCCAACTAATGACGGACATTTGAATAATGGAGATTGATAAATAGGAATAAATGACACGCTATATTTTCGATAAATCCCCTCATCAGCCCTAAATATATGTATAATACCTGTACTCCTGCTGCGTTGCATTCAGGATGCTCTCTGCCAATTGCAAATACAGATTAAAGTTCTGCGAGATTGCGGGTGCGCCGTACTGAGCGTAAAGTTGCAATGCTTGCAGCGCGGCATCGTTCTTCAGCAATTGTGCGGCACGCTGTGCCACAAATCTCTGCAGTACCTCCAGACTTTGCGAACTCGCGGCGTCGAAAACTTGACTCCACTGACCTTTGCGCGCCATCACCTCGAGGGCAGCGTTACCGTCCACTTCCGCCAGCCGTTCCATTTCACCTTCGTTTGTCATGGCGTCTCGATATTTCTCTTCTAGATATGGCTCAAGATCGGGAGCAAGCTCACGGACGATTCGTCGTGCGCGATCCCACTCGCCAACCGCCACTAGCGAACTCACCGCATCTTTCAACCGATCCGCTTGAAGAAACACCTGCAGCGATAGGAGACATCATGAATTTGAAGCATTCAATTTTTTAGCATTTTGGCTTTGTCGTTTTACGTTAAATCTTCATCCAGATATAGGCGGAATTACGATGAACTTAACGTAACGGAACGCGACGGGACGCGAAGTAACGTGAAACCTATAAACACATTGTTTTTATATGCGGCTGATTACGATCGACTTTACGTAACGTGACGTAAAGTACTAAAAAACAATGTATTTAGGTTTCACATTACTTCGCGTCCCGTCGCGTTCCGTTACGTTAAGTTCATCGTAATTCCGCCTTTTCTTAATCCAGTAAGTAATGGACGTATTAAGTAAAGTGCAGCTTGATATTAATCTTTACTTAAAGCATATTTGAACCAATAATATAATAAATAACAATACCTAACGATGAAACTGAATTAGTTCTAAATAAAATATAAAAAATAAAATATAAAAAAATAATAAAAGAAGTAAAATATAAAATAATAGTGTATTAAAAGCGAGGACTAAAAACGAATTACAATAAATCTAACAAGGGGCCACATCAAAGTTAAAAGTAAAATTAAAAAATTCATGAAAAACATTAGGGTAAAACTCGACAATTAGAACCTGTACGAGAAATCAATTGAGGAGGTAAATTTTATGTATTTTTGCCCCCTGAATCCAAAACGGTTGATAAAATTTGGTGGTCGCTTATATTTTCTAAGATATCGTTATGAAAATGATAAAAAATCCGGTATTTAGTATCAGAAAGCTACTCCCAATTTTCATAATTTTGAAATATGTTATCAAAGTCATCGCATTGAGTAATGTTGTGAAGGTTTTAGTTGGGAGTTGCTTATTAAAAAATTAGATAATTTTTTAGAAAAACTTATACAACTGCTCACCTCCAATATTGATAAAATTATGCTCATTGGATACGTTTTTGTACGAAACGAAAGAATGTTGTGTGGATGGAAAAGTGTATGCGTGGATGCAGTGGGTTCCGCCCCCCCCCCTCTCTGCGAGATGCTCCATCTCCAAAAAACTATAACCTAACCCAACCCAATTGTTATGTGGGTGGAAAAGTGTATGTGTATGTGTGATCATACATGTTTGGTCCATCCACACAACAATTGGGTTGGGTTAGGTTAGTTTTTCTAGAGGTGCTGGAGTCCCCCGCAGGTTGCCGGGACCCACTGTCTATATGTATATGGTATCATAGAATTACATACTATTCATTATATTTTCTTTTTTAATAACTTTTTAATATAAGTAACGACTCTCAACTTTTATCAACAGTTTTGGATTCAAGGGGAAAGAATACATAAAATTTACCTTTTCCCAATTGATTTCTCGTATAGGCCCTTAATTATCGAGTTTTACAAAAAATTAGAGTGTAGTAAGTGTAGTAACGCTACATTAAAGTTAAAATAACAAAAAAATAAAAAAATAAATAAGAAAAATTACAGTGTAGTAACTATAATTTTTATTTACTACACTCTAATTTTTTTTATTCAAAACGTTCCGTTAAGAAGGTTCGGGTGCTTCATCGGGGGCAGTAGTGGGACGCGGGGGTCCAGTGCGTGCTGCTGCTTCTGTCAAGCGTTAACCTTAAAAATGACTGATAAACAATACAGATGAAAAGGAAAGTTTGTGAGTAAAAAAAAATAAGTATGGAAATCAGGACTGAAAATAACAGAACTTTTAATGACATGCACAATTTATCAAAAACTTTTATATTATCAAACACATCGCAACTTCTATTCAAATGCCCCGCCGTACAACCTCATCTACCATACTCGCGTTTACGCTGTTGTCATTATTTGCTTGCGTTCATTTCTAGCAAACGAAAAATCAAGCAATTTATACGCTTTAATAATTAATTTTTCTACGAAATGTGCGATAACCTACCCCTTTCTTTCTTTCACTCATTTATTTGTAAATTATTAAGTTACATATGCATATTTTTCTTTCCTTATCATTTGCATTTTTTCTTGCATTATTTCTCATTCTGAAGGTGAGCAATATGTCATTTCCCATAAGAACCTATGCTAAAAAGTATAATTTTTGGAATCGATTTTTTTCAAAACATGAAAAATTCCCAAAAAATTCACATAATTCTATTTTGCATTCCAGAACAATATATTAAAATTTCATGAAGTTGGCTGCATTTTTTTGTAGCATTGACCTCCTTAACTTCTTTTGACTAGATGATAATAAATCAAATTATGGGTGCAATCCACTTGGCGCTCCAAAAGCTCTTGAAAACATTTCATCCTTGTTATTTATCAAATGTTAAACAAAAACAAAATGATACTCTGAAGCGTTTGAAAAGTTTAGTGGATCACACCTTATATATAATACGTAATATCCTTTTCCGCTCGTTCATTGTCCTATGATCTTTCCATTTTGGATCATTATTTATAAGAGGGAAAAATTACCTGAGCGGCGAGCGCATGTTCACCAACGGAAAATAAACGTGCACCTAAGTCACCGCCGATTTCCGCCGCCGTTTCGGGATCCGCCTGATGCAAAAGAATGTCAGCTGCACGAATGAGATATGATCTTGGTGCCTGCGGATTCAAGATTAGGGTGTCCAGGGCAGATCGTACTTCTCCGAGATCAAGCCACTTCCGAGCTTCCTCCAATGCATTTGCCCCGTCCAGTCCCGCACTCCTTTGACCTAACTCTCTGCGTAGTGCCGCCTCCTGACTGGGCAAATATTCTCGACACACTCGCAATGCCTCGGACCACATTCCGGCTGTCTGAAATTTTTACAATTAATACAATTAGACAGAAGATATAGAAGTATCCACAGAAATCCGAAGGAAAGGCCAACCTTATAATGTTCTATTATCATTTCTGGCTTGTGGGCCCTCAGGAGAAGAGCCTCTGCTGTAGCGTAATCCTGGCCCTCGGCGGCCTCAGCGGCTCGAGCGATCAAGACCTGCGCCACAGCTTCCTGGCTGTGCGATCGTGCCACGTCCTCGGCGGACTCCCAGTCGCGGCTGTGGATGTACATCTGTACCGCCTCCATAGTCTTGCCGGCCTGTACGAATTCTTTCTCGGCCTCGGCGAAACGACCCTCATCCTCTAACGACATTGCATAGCGATAGTGAACCTCTTTCTTCTGATCCATTGTGCCGTATTTGGCGATTTCCAAAGCCCAGTCAAACAAGCTGGCTTCGCATGCTAATTGCAGGCAAGGTTCTAAGTAACCCAATCGCATAAGAAGTCTCGCGCCTAATTCCGGGGCTAATGTTCGGGCCCACATTAAAGCAACCTAAAAAGAAAGAAAGATCAAACTCAGTATTAACAAAAGAGGAATGAAAAGAACAACGCTTTTCAACGCTGCATAAATTTCAACCTGCTGTGCCGCTTTTTCTCCCGAAGCTTTTTTAGCAACTCTCAGCGCATCCTCCCACATGTTCGCAGATCTATAAGCTGTAACCGCTCCACGCCAATCACCAGCACCTAAGATAGAACACAATTTACGCACAAATTAAATAAATTGTAAAGTAAATATTTTATCTTTTTATGCGTCCAGTACTGAAAGAATACTTATACAGTGACAGGAAAATATTAGAACTATAAAGTCGATGTTCTACCGCAGTGATTTTTACGTGTACGGGGTAACCGCGGCCGAAGTCTACAAGAATCAAATTCATTTATTGAAGGAAAAAGGAATTATTTTTTTAAATAACTTATGTTTAAAACTTATGTGATTAGTTTAAGCCTGGAACCTACCTAGGAAGTGTTCTTCGGCTTCTCTTGGCTTGCCGACTGCATCTAGCTCTCTTGCCAGATGCATGTGAGTAGTTTGAAGTAGGTCTGGTCGGTGCTGTGCGACCAATCTGATCATGTCGCCTCGGTTTCCTGCTTTGCGATACATAGCAATTGCCGCGTCATGGTCGCCGATCGCGACGTAAAGAGACTCGGCGTGACGAAGCTCGCCGGTTTGTTGTAGACTTTCGGCGTGCTTTGCCAGTACCTCGTTGGCCTCGTTGCTTTTCATGTATTCTTTGGCTACTTGGTGCGCACGCATCCAGTCACCAGACTGAACGTAAATCTCCACAGCACGTTTGGCGTTTTCGGCGCGAATAAAAAGACTTTCCGCCAAGCTCCGTTCGCCAATCGACGAGAAGTATTCACCCAGCTTTTCACATTGCTGACGGATCTCCTGATCGTCATCCTCAATTACCTGAAAAGGAAATGTGAAAAAAGAATATAGTAAAAAAAGTCTATTGAAGAAATAGTATGAAACTAGACAAAAAATTGAGGAAATAGTATGAAACTGGAAAAATACCATAAGATATAAAGCGTGCATAGATATTAAGAATATTACTTCACCTGAATAATTTGTAAAGCCTTTCTCCACTGTCGCGCATTAATAGCGGCTTTCAGTGCTAGTACCGTCTCTCCTGCCTCGATAAAGTGATTGATAGCGGCATCATAGTGACCACTGGCTGACAGATGTTTTCCCCAATCCCTTTCTAATTCGACCACCAAAGTGGGATCGATTTTGCGTGCCAGGTCGAGAGCTCTCGCAAAGACACCGGCCTGCGCATAACATTTGATCGCCTCAGAACCGGCGCTAGTCTTCTCCAGTAGCTCTCCAGCGAGTTCCGTAAGGTCGGAAGCCTTGAGGCCGCTAATAACCTCCTCGACAATTCTTTCGTCCTCCAACAACTCGTTGTCGGCAAGTATCAATCTGGCGGCTCGTCCGGGTCGACGAGCTTCCAAATAAAGTTTGACAGCTCTCCTGGGATTCGTAGTCTCTATGATGGAGGCCGCGCGAGCCGCTTGACCGCTGTCCAATAGCCAAGCCAAGTGACGGTCTCGCAATTCTGATAAACCACTCCAATTACGACTCTGGGCCAAGTTTAGGGCATCCTCCCAGCGCCAATAGCGTTGATACATATCCAATGCCTTGTCTAGCTCATTCTGCTCCAAATAAATTGCCTCAGCGGTTTTTAAATCACCATTCAGTATAGCTAGCCGGGCCCAACAGTCCGGATTGGCTAGTGGTTCGTTGCCTGTCTCTTCGGCATACTTTTCACCAATCTTGAAATATGATAAAAAAGAAAACAAAAATATATTATGATTGTTGTCTCAAAGGAAACATAGATATTCATTACAAAAGAGAAAAAGACCCGACTATGAATACCGGCCTTAAAGAATTATATAAAATAAGAGAAATAGAGAGAAGACTGAAGAATATAACAAAATTAAAAATAGACCGATATCTTAAAATTTACAGAAGTTAAAGCTATTACAGACATTTTTCTAAAAATTAGGGACCTTTGATCGCGTATAAAGCTGAGTCTAATCAACCAAATCTTAAAGAATTATATATGAAATAGGGGTGGAAAAGACTGAAAAATATAATAAAATTAAAAATAAATCGATATTCCAAATTTGCGGAAATTAAAGCATAAACAAACATTTCTGCAAAAATTCAAAATTTTATTAAAAAGAACCCCTTGATTATTAGCAATTTTTATTACTTCTATTATATTCTTCAGTTTTTTCTACCCCTATTTCATATATAATTCGTTAAGATTTGGTTGATTAATTCTGGAGTTATAGAAATTTCGGTAAATTTGGCACATACACACACACATACACACAAAAACATATACATACATACAGACATTTTTTAAAATTGCAATTTTTCGACGTTTTAGAACATTCTGAACACATTCAGAAAAACAAAAAAAAATTTTTTTTTAACGAAAACAAAGCTTTCTCTATGAGGAAGCAAAACCTCGGCAGTCTCCTTTAGAAATCTCGCGCAAGCCACGTCGCCCATCGCAGCGTAGCACCTGGCAGCTATCGTGAGCTTCCTCTCGTTCATCGCGTTTCTGGCCACGTTCTCCCACATGGTTTCTACTTGCGGACCGTCGTTCATGTTCTCCAGAAACAGGACAACTCGGCCGAAATCATTGTCATGTAACGCGGTGCCGAATTCGATCAATCCTTCGTCTAATAGATATGCCATCTTAGTACCGTGCTCCTCCACCATCACAGACGTTCGACCATTCTCTCGGACAATATCAATCACATCGCCCTTGATCGGCGTCAGCGTAACCGCTTCTGGCGCGTCTACGTTGTACCAAACGGCTAGAGTTTGACCTGTCTGAGCGACGACAACGTCGCTACCAGTCACCCAGGATGCAAAGGACACCCCTGTCACTAACAAGACTCTGCAGTGCCGTAAAATAAAGAATGATTAGAATAAGAAAATCTGGTTTTAATACAATATCGTTTTAATATAAAATAATAAAAGTTACGATGCAAATAAAAATCGATATTTTTATTGCACTTTATTTGAGGTAAAATTACTGTAGTTATTCCAATAAATAAATTAACCATTTGATGATATTTTTATTAGTACTCGACGATTCTTTCGTCATTACTTTCATTAATAACACTCATTTCAAGATCGAGATTGCTTTCTATAATTTCGTAATTTCGCTTTCAACTTTTAATTGATAAGAAAGATCTTTTATATCAAATCAATACCAGGTACTCCACATAATTACCTTTCACCTTCGTCATCGCTTAACCAAAGGCGGCATCGCTTGTCACGTGACAACAGTCGATGACCCGCCTCGCTCAGTTCCAACCAGTCGACGCGGGCGTCATGGACGATCATATTGATGGTCGCGCCGGATAGTAGATCGATCACGCGAACGGTTCTTGGATCCAGTAGGTATGCCAGTTTCTTATTATCGCCGCCACCAGCCGAGGGTCGTTCGTTCACGCGCACGCTGACCACGTGCGGGTTCACCGCCTCCGTTCGCACGGAACCAAGTGCCTCGTTCTGGCCGTACTCAACGATCGTCAGCTCACCGGAGCAAAAGATCAGGCATACGACTGGATACTCGAAGAAAAACTTCTCGCCGCTGGACCGGTCTTCCCACGGGATCTCGCTGATCAGACCCAGCTCGATATCGCCGATCAACAACGTGTGTGCCGTTCGAGCCACTACGTTGTTGTCTCTGCGCCCTAGGACGCGCACATCTTCGATCTCCAGACCCGTCTGCGATCTGATGACGATGGGACGCTGCGAGGAGTCGCTCAGAGGTCGAATCACCACTTGGCTAGGACCCACGTAGGCGACCTCGTGACTACCGCGAACCACTGTGCGTCTGAAAAATAAGAAAGTTTGATATAAAAAGATCGCGATATACATCCAAAACAATTTTGATTGATATGGCGATAGATAATTAAACAGTCCTCTGTTCTTCATTAATAATTATTAATGAAGAACAGAATGACAGCAGTATGTCGAGAGATTGGTAACAGATTTGATCAGACATGTCAGTAGACTGACGTCAACTGCATCCGTATTCAGCTTATATGTTCTGCCAGCAGAGTCTGCTAACATAATCAGACAGCAAATTGGCAGCAAGAAGCCTGAGTGATTCCTATAGGATCTGTGCGATTTCTGTCCCCAATCTGCTGTCTGATTATGTTAGTAGACTCTGTTATATTTCTATTGGCGTTTTGCCGATATCATGTGATATATCAGAACTAGCGTCAAATCTGTAGCCGACAAAATCTGTAGTAGATACTTGGCAATAAGATCTGTCTTTTGATTATAGACTTGGCTGTCTGAAAAGTTATTCTGCAAAACAACATAAAATAAGATTATGCATTAATTATACATTCAAGGTGATATCAGTTTTTATGACAATCCTCAACGACAAAAAAAAACGACCAAGAAGTCAACTTTCACAAAATGCAAAGGGTATTAAAACGTCAGGAGTTTAATAGTTTCAAGTTTTAGTCACCTTAAAATAGTCTCAAACTGCTCGACGCCGCCGCATAATCCGCCGATTACCAGCTTCGAGCCGTCTCGTCTCCAGGAGAGTGCCGTGACGGTATAGAAATTGGGCAAGTCACGCACGTTAGTTTCTTCCCAGACACTCCTTCGTGGCGTCCAATCGAAGATGCGCACCTTGTCCCAGGAGCCTACGGCGACGCTCTGGCCACTCGGGCTACAGCAGGCCACAGTGATCTCCCTCTCTTGAGAGTCCCGGCTGAAGTCAAAGGTTTTAACCGGTTTGCCGTACGGGTCGTACATGGTTAGCCGTTTGTCGCAGCCTGCTGCCAGAATGTGCGACTGCGGCCACGCCAAGGCGTAAGCGGGCACTCCGTGGACACACACGCGTCCCGATGGCTCCGCGCCACCATCTTCGGCAATGTAATAGCGAATAATGCTGCCGTCAGCATGGCTCGACAAAAAGCCATTGCCGCGGACGCTGCGAATAGAGAAGAATCATTGACGTTAGGGAAATACTAACAAAGGAACTTCGCAAACCCGAAAATTCTGATTTTTGATAAAAATTTATACACATGTAGGGGAATTAAATAAATTAGGAATTTTCAGTTGCGGCCTAAAAACGATTCTAAGGGGTGAAATTACTCCTCGTATTGTATAACAGCTATTTATTTTTCTCGATATATTTCAAAAAATATTTGAGTAATAAAAAAATGGTTTATACAAACACTTTATACCAACGTTTTATAGTAAGAACATCTCTATTTAACCACATTAATATTTTAAAATAAATACAATGCCAGTGGTTGCCAGCCTGACAACCTCCAACAATCTGAACATCCGGGGTAAAAATTGGATTAACCCAATGTAAACCAGTAATAAATAATATATCAACACGATTAAATTGAGTGTTATTTTCTATTATTTTCATAATTTTATTTAAAGGTCTATCATCTATACGAATTTTTTTCTAGTACGTTTTCTTTTAAAGTTTGTGGGGGTGGATTAATCTTTACTGTATCTGCTATTTTTATAT
>NW_020213177.1:32664-43343 GCF_003070985.1 Temnothorax curvispinosus
TTTGTCTAACATGATTTGAACTTGTTTAATATCTATTTATGTATTTTTGAAAATATTTTTAAATAATATGATTACTTTATATTAATAGGGACATAGAAAGTCTGAACGAAAAATCAAGAATACCACGAACAAATTAAATGGTCAAGCAGTGAATTATAAATCATCTGATTTATTGTTAGAAAGTAATCTCCTGAAAAGGTGCAATATAAACATTTTCTAATGTTTATATGTTTATAATGTTTATATGTTTGTTTATTTATTAAAATAAATTATATTATAAAATATATTATATTATAAAATAATATAATTTTAATATAACTACCCAATAAACACAAAGTAACAATAATATAACTGTTTTGTTATAATTTCTTACTCAAAAATATAACTGTTATGTACAAGGCATGTTATATTACAGTTATATTATTGAGTGAAAAATTATAATATAACAATTATATTATTGTTACTTTGTGTTTACTGGGTATTGATCGCCATGTTGCATGTTTTATTCTTTTGTGCAGCAATTTCAAGTCAATCAGTTTGCGCCCCTCGTATCTAGAGGCCCTCTATACTTTTGTATTGTGTCATAGCCCTGATCGACAAAGGACATATTGCATTTTGTTCATAGAGAACTCGATTGCACAAGGCAAACTTAATTATGAAACTATTTTATTAATGAATTTGTATCACATATAAGGCTCGTAAGTTACATTGTAAGATAATTGATATTTTTTAAATATTTATTGTTCTTTTTTTTTATTAAAGGTATTTGACAGGGGGAGGGGGGCGCAATATGTTGCGAGTTCAACATTTTGCGCTCCCTTCCCCGGCCAAATGCCTTGCCCTAGCATGGGCATAACGTAGGTTACATATAAGTTTATTTAAAATAACATTGCTTTCTTATAATTGGGTGCGATCCACTAGACGCTTCAAATGCTTCAGAGCATCATTTTGTCCTTGTTTAACATTTGATAAACAACAAGGATGAAATGTTTCCAAGAATTAAGCGTTTGGAGTACCAAAAGTGGCTCGCACTCAATATCTATAATATCAGCCTCTGATAATATCTAGCGATACTTGGTCCGAAAATAACTTTCTTATAGCCTAATGAGTGTAATTGTATTCATTTCTTCAAAAATGCACTTATTAAATACATAATTTTCTTCAATGAAGATAATTCAATTCGAAATTGAATTCTCCATTCCGATCGACAGGCGTAGAGTCCCTAGACTATCTATAGACAGGCGGCGTTTATGGCGTCTCGTTAGTTTGCGTTAAAAAATCAAAGTTTCGTGCATGTGGATGATCCAGTTTTTCGTATTTGTTATTTAAAACAACATTTCTTCATGCACAGCTCGGCTCTACGAATTTTCAGACGGTGCGTACGATTAATTTGTTATCGCTCGACACGTGTCATGTTTCACGCGAATTCTTAGGTTAACGTAGCATAACCTAACCTTCAAATCTACTTGACATTTGACTTTCGTTATATAAAAAGGGTTTGACACTTTACATAAACAATGTATGTTGTGTGCGAGTAATAACGCGAAATAAGTATATAATAATGATAATAAGACATAATTGTAATGAACATAAATTAGCATGAACAAAATATTATTTCTCTTTTAGCGTTTATATATAAATATGTAAAAGATTTAGTATATTAATTTGTTAATAATTTTTAATATTAATATCTTAATTAATATAATATTAATTTTAATATAATTTTATAATACTTTGCACAAATAACATTTTTGTGTATTGTAAATAACAGTAAAAACAATGTATTGTAACATACGGAAATTTGACGTCATAATTTTGCAATATAGTAATTGCGTATAATAATTTATTACATATTTTATTGCCGATTTATTTATTTAGTCATATGTATCTCAGGTTTCACGAACCAAAATTGCTAGGCACTGCGGCTGAGATAAGGACTTCTATAGATTCACTGTTTATCAGACACAAAGTACAAACAGCAATGTTGGATGACGAAAAGTTAAGAGATTTGGATATTCCGGCGCAAGAAGAAGTTAATCCCCTATCATGGTTGCACACTGTGGCTCCTGCTTTTCCAGTGAATGGCTCAAAAGTAAGATAATTACGCACTCTTAATTATGGACATATTTTGTTTTAATAAAAATGATTTTCCCAATCCAGATCACTATAATCCACAAGCCACGGGTGTTTTATAGCACTTTGTTAGAAAAATGCAGACGTGCCAAGAAGAGAATCACGTTTGCCTCTCTGTACTTGGGTACTGGCACCTTAGAGACTGAGCTGGTAGGTATAATAGAAATTGTAGCATTTATAATAGAAAACCTGGCAAAATAATTATTTCGAATAACAAATTAGCAATAATTAACTGCAAAAGTTACAAGAAAAAGATATGAAGAGAGGATTGAGATTGAGAAATAAAATGTAGTTAATTTTCCAATTTTCAAAATCGATTTTTTTGAGAAACGAAGTTATGTTTCTTTCCACAGGTAAACGTGATAGAACAAGCAATGAGCACGAATGGCGGCAATGTGCAAGTGCGGATCCTGCTGGACTATATGAGAGCTTCCCGGGGCAAGCAGAATTCCCGAAAGATGCTGCAGCCGTTGCTTAAAGGCAAATGTAGAGATCATTGCAAGATCTTCCTCTATCACACGCCGAAATTACGCGGCGTGATGAAAGCAGCAATTCCGGATCGCTTTAATGAGCTCATCGGTTTGCAACATATGAAGCTATATATGATCGACAATGACTTGATCATTAGCGGGTAAGCTCATAACTACGATTGCTATATAATTAATTAAGAAAAAAATGTCAGAATTTATATTAAAATTAACAGCCGATATATATGAAAGGAAGAAAGGTTAATTAAAAATATTTAATAATAAAGCCATTTGAATAGCTCTGTGCTAAATATGAGATATATAGTATATAATAATAAAAAATAAGACCATTTTGATATACAATCAATCAATATCGAATAAGCCATTTACAGTTTGATATTTATAAAAATATATTAAACAATCATTTTATGTTAGAGCGAACCTCAGCAATGATTACTTCATAAACCGACAGGATCGGTACTTCGTTATAGAAGATTGCGAGGAACTTTGCGATTTCTATAATAAATTGATTGAGAAAGTGATGGAATTTAGCTTCTTATTACAACCAGATGGCAATACGAGCTTAAATCCTGCTGTGAATTGCCATCCTTATAAAGGATCTGGGAAAGTCTTTACCCAAGAAGCAGCATCCAAGATACAAACATTCTTACAGAATGAAATAAAAAAGAATGCTGATCTCGACAAAAGTATACCGATAACTATTCTATATAAATTTTATTCAAAGCAAGAATATTCAAAACTGTTTCACCACCTAGATTGTTACTTCAAACTCACAAATTATATTATTTAATCTTTAATTATTACAGATGCAGACACGTGGATATTTCCGTTAGTACAAATGGGTCAACTGAATATTTATCACGATAGCGAAGTAACATTGAAACTCTTACAAACTGCTCCAGCGGGAGCCACACTCAAACTCGGAACCGGTTATTTCAATCTGACTTTTGACTACAGTCAAGCTGTGCTTAGAGATTGTCGAGCAACGTGTCACTTCTTGACAGCACATCCCACTACCAATGGCTTCTTTAGTACGTCTTTCTTGTTCCAAACGTTTGGATTGCACAAACTAAAATTTATATAAGATCATTTATTGCGTCTCATTTTTTGCATGATTATATTTTTCTTATAAAAAATCTGGATAAATAATTCTAGAAACTAATAACTATTTATTACTAAAATTATCTTGCTTTTAAGATGCCAAAGGAATTGCCGGAGAAATACCAACAGCGTATACCAGAATAGAAGAATCCTTTTACAATTTATGTGAGAGAATGAATCAGCAAAAGAGGGTAACATTATGGGAATTTGCTAAACCAGGTTGGACATATCATGCCAAAGGTCTCTGGTACACTTTGCCAAATCAGCAAAAGCCTTCGTTGACTCTCATAGGCTCGCCAAACTTTGGTAAAGATAAATTCTTATTATCTTGGATTCTAATCTTAGACAATGAGATTGCAATAATCTCTCAAGGATTTTTAGCACGACTAAATTAAAATATGGATGATTTAGGTTATAGATCGGTGAACAGGGATCTCGAAACACAAATAGCTGTAGTGACAAGAAATAAAAAGTTACAAAATGCATTGCACGAGGAGCAGGCACGATTGTTTTCCTGTGCTAAACCTGTTACGAGGAAGACTTTCTCGCAACAAGATAGAATACCATCGGCTTGGGTATGCGCGGTTGTACTCTTCTTTCGCTATTATTTTTGAAACCGAAACATGAAAAGGCAAATCTCATATTCTAAACTTATTTAATTTTAACTGTAACATATTGTACAGTAAGTACAGGATAATTGATCCACAAATATAAAACCGTTCCCAATGAATTTTTACCCTCATGTTAGACATTTTTTTCATTGTATAGGATTTCTTGTTATTTTTACTTTTTAGATTAAAACAATTTTTTTAATAAAAACTTCATGTCATTTTTCTATGCAAAGAATAAAATTGTTGGGCTATATGAGATATAAAGAGGATTAGATCTGGATCTTGGGATTCTGGATTCTAGAATTTTATATATATATATATATAAATTCTGAGAGTAATAGAAACTAATCTTCATTTTGTAAGTGATAAATTAGGCTGCATCCCCATGGAGAAAGAAATAATGGAACGGAATTATATAAAACAGAATCACTTTGATTGGCTAATCTTCAGGTAGAGGCTCTCTAGATGGGATACTAGCCAATCAGAGTAATTCCGTTTCAATTCCGTTCCGCTATTTCTTTTTCCATGGGGATGCAGCCTTGGCATTTTATTCTGTAAGTTTGCCGGCAGAAGTTGTAAAATCAGTGACGTAATTGTTTAGGCTATCCTGTAAGGTATGTGATAAAATTTAATATTGCTACGATGTCGACGTTTCTTACGCAGTATCGAATATGTAAAAATTGTTTTGATCCGGGTAAAGTAGTAATGACAGCAATAGCGATAGTAATAATAATAGTAGTAGTAACAGTAATACAAGATTGATTGTCTGTTACCACTCATAGTTGAGATAATTGCATTCAATTGCTGCAACGACAAATATCGCGACACTTTACAGATGGGAACAGACCGCTATTTCACACTTAAGAGATTTCCAAGATTTGGCAACCGGCGCGGCGATTAACAATTGCCCGAGGAAGAGAGTTTATTTGTCGTCGATCACGAACGTTTCCTCTTTGACAAAAAATTCAACAACTTCTTCCTCCACATTCTTCGAATCTGAGTCCAATTCGTCAGTATCAATATCTGAAAGTGCACGCATATAACAATTAATCTCTCAATTCATATAAAAAATATTGCTTATTTTCAATATTAATAATACAGCCGAAAAACTTCCTAGTTCAATGTGTTCATAAATTAGGAAAGTGTATGGATGGCACATACACTTTCAATACTATAGACAACTTGAGATATATATATATCTATATAGTACCAGATAGTACTTACTGCAACGTAACTCTAGACGACGCTTCTTCTGATTGTTCCACTCTTCGATACGTTTCGTACGATACTCTTCGAATGCCTTCATCAGCAAGCAACGTTTCTCGATTAATTCCTAGAAAATTAATCACTCGTTAAAGTAAGTCACAATCACAGACCCTTTTAGAAGAAACATTTTGTACTCTCATATATTATTTTTTGCCACTTCATAACCTTTACATACAAAAATTGAAGTTTGTAATATACTGGAATACTTGAAAAACATTGCTAGAAAAATATTTTAATATCAAATATTTAATACATCTTATTAAATGAAAATGCACCTTTGAAGCACGCGTCAGCCGCATGCGATCTTTGCTCTCGAACTGCGCCGAGTACTTCTTCAAATTCTTCTTTATCTCCTTAATCTGCTCCGCGGTGAGCAGAGTCGGAGGCCGCGGCCGCCACAACAGCTGGTTGAACGCGTTCAAGTTGACTCTCTTTAGAATACGGCCCTGGAACGTCCATATCCAATAACCATTATCAACGCTGGTCTTCCAGCTAGACACTGCCGTGACGACATATCTAAAATTAATCGAAACGAAGAGAAAGTTAACTTCTTGTTATTGCTTCTATGCTTAGCTCTTCGTATTATACGACTGCTTCAATCTTTTGAATCTACCTGCCAGTCGGGTCCCATTCCACGTCCGAGGTTTGATAATGATCAGTGGAATTCATAATGGTGAAATCATTCGTGTCGATGAATTCCAGAGCACCAGCCATTGTTGTCAGGCCAGCGAGGACGATAAATTGACCCGACGGCGACCAAAACAGATGATTACAAGCCTTCTTCTCCAATCTTTCTGTTGAAAAAATGCAGTTTACGAACGTTAAACTTGAATCAACGAAACAAAAACTCGCGAGTTATTAATTTAATCACGTAAAAAAAATTTAAATGTAAAGTTTCCATTATATGTAATTACTTACTGAGAAGGGCAGGTTGATGGCCATATCGCACTTCGTAGAAGCTGACATTTACGGTGGGTATTTCTCCGTGAATAATGGCGAATTTGCTGCCAACTGGCTCCCACGCGAAAGCGTGAATCGGTTCCTTTATCTCCACACTATCCACAGGAATTTGTTTCTCCCTCATGTGGAAGATTTCAAAGTTGTATGACATACCCTGTAATATAAAATATGAATAATTTTTAATAGCAATTATATTTTAATAATAACGACTACTGAAAGCTCTTTTGTTTTTGAAAATCTAAAAATCAAAATTTGCCAAATAATACTAAAATTATTCAATAAAAGTTATTCGCCAGTGATGAAATAATTCGGTATAGTTAAACGGCCTGACTGGCAAGTTTTATTAAACATAACACAACGACGTTTCGACCACTATTTTGGGTCCTTTTCAAATTATTTTAGCAATGATGGATCATTGTGCGTCAAACATATAAAATTCGTAGCGGGACAACTTTAGTTGTCCGACCTTCACATGAGACCGTCGTGTTTTTCCGACCCGCCACGAATTTTATATGTTTGACGCACAATGATCCATCATTGCTAAAATAACTTGAAAAGGACCCAAAATAGTAGTCGAAACGTCGTTGTGTTATGTTTAATAAAACTTGCCAGTCAGGCCGTTTAACTATACCGAAATACTAAAATTGTACATAATTCTAAATATAATTATAGTTATATATAATTTGTACATACTGAATAAATAACTGTTATGCTTTATGCGAAAAATCGGCTACATTAGTCAACTCACTGTGTATTTTTGTTCTGTCTTCTCCTTGCGTTTGGCAAAGCGATCAACTTTCACGCATAGGTAGTCACCAGATTTTTGCCAAAAGATCTTGCAGTCAGCCACGTTAAACAAATTCTTATTTCTTATTTCATTGCGGCTGAAAGTAAAGTATTATTTTGGTTAAAAATTTCCTTTTATGCCAACAATGTGGATATGATTCAAGGCTAAAGACTTACTTAGGAATTTCGAGCAAAGTTACTCTCGCGGGGACGTCTTTATCTTCTGGCACCCAATAAGCAAGAACGTTATCCGTCGGAGACCAACTGAAATCTCTGATTCCTGGAATCTTGATGCTCTTCTTGTCCAGCAGACCGAACGACTAAGAAATTAAATGTGATGATAGTGACTTGTTACAGATTTAACATAACAGGCAATAATAATGAATAATTAATGTTAAGTATCGTAAATCAAGGAGAATAAATGTGACTATGAGAAATACTCACCGGAGTTTCATAGACACTGAGAACGTCCTCTGTGCCCATGCGCGCTAAATATTTATCGTCATGCGACCAACGGAAGATTGGCCAGACAGAAGATCCATCGGGGAAGAACGATCGCTTTTCCTGACCTGACAGAATGTCCCAAATCACGAGGCGCTTTTGATCCTGTCCGAGATCAGTACGTGGAGTATAGGTGACTAGGTAACGCTCACAAGGCGAGAAATCGATACACTCAACACCTCGCTGGCTGAATCTGGCTTGTTGGGTGAACTGAGGGCCACCCCACAGCGCAACTCCCAGTTTGTGGAATGTGGACAGATATGTACCTAGCGGTGACCATTTCACATATGTCTCTGTCCAACGCTGTAATCAGAGAAAAGTAGTAACAAACTTAACTCATTGCAGCTGCTACATAAAGAATTGCATAATGAAATTTCTGTTAACAAAATCTTTTCTACTCACGTTACGCTCTTCGAGTAGGGTGGGCTCCGGTGCCGAGTTTTGCCAGATTTGAACCGACACACCCGCTCCATTGCCGCAAAGAACACAGAACTGGTCGTAAGCGTCTGGCTCCAACAAATGATAGTGCAAGTCACTAGCAGCTTTGAAGGGCTGAGCCTTCGGTGGTTCCCAGTTCTCTGGGATATCCTCAAACTTCTTGAAATCCGTGAAAAGATTAACCTTGAACGTATGAGATTTGTCGATCTTGTAATTGTTGGTAGACTTGACTGCAGTGAGCGCGTTCAAGTGATTGTTATATTCCAGAAAAATGTATCTGTCAAAGAGAAAGGAAATATCTCAGAAGCTAATAAACATTCTGCAAGCTATCTCATTAGAGAAATAGCTTTATTTCTTTTCAAATTTAGGCAGGCTGTGGACTAACCCTTTAGTCTTGCCATCGGTCTCATTCATTGGATAGAACTGATTGACTATTGGGCCAAATTTTCCCAGTACTTTACTGATAACAGATTGAAGCTTCTCTAATTTGTCAGGCTCTACCCGAGGAACATTATCCACAACAATCACAGATTCCACTCCATCTGTTTCCGAAGGTTTCTGCTTCAAGATATCGCCGAGCAGCTCTGTAAATTTGTGATACAGATATGTATTCATTGTTACAAAAACTGCTCACTCTCCTAACAATAGATTATCTGTTTTACTTGCATTTTTTAGCATTTTCTCTGGAACGAGACAGACATATATTTGAGAAAATGCTTAACCCTAGACAGACTCACTGGGGTAATACGTTACCCCACGCGAAATTCAAATTCACATCATTTCAGCCAAATTTTTGGTTCTTTTATGTTTTGTTTTTCAAAATTTTTTTACTGTTTTTTTTTTACTACCACAAATTGATGACTACTATCGTCTTCCCTATTAAACAACAAACAAAATTATCTATTATAAAGTTTTCTAAGAACATTCTGGAAATATTATACACGCGGTACAAGTTTGGGGTAACGTATTACCCCAGTGAGTCATTCACGTATGAGAAAAATAAGTGATTCTGTCTAGGGTCAAAAATGACTTTAACCAAAAACTTTAATTAACAAACTGCAATTAATTTAACCAGTAAAATTCAAGCAAAATTTTTACACAACTCGTCATTTCAAATCTAATCTCTTCTTTTATGTTAAACGTTAAACAGTAGAGAAATTTATAATTCTACTTACATTTTTTAACAAGACAACTATTATTTGATAAATTAAATTACTAATCAAGTTAATCAGAGTTCGGTCAAGATGTCACGCTGAGTTATACAACTGTTGTGTTTCCTGAATGCATCCTATCGTTCGGCATTTTTTATAGTGAATTCAATTGGATGTACTCAGTGCGCACTGGTGCATATTAAAGCCGTTGTACACTGATTTAACCTCTAATCTTTAAAGTAAAATGCAAATATCTCAATCGATAAAATGTCTAATATATATTTTACCAAATAACACAATAAAGAACATTAAGGATTTCACGATTTAACTGTTTATATTAAACATACACCTTATGTTGATTTGTATACAGCTTTAATGTACCTATACCAGTGCACTGAGTGCATCCAATCAAATTCGCTATTAAAGATCAAAATTAGGTCTATTTTCTATTGGTAAACTGCACTAATTCAGAGTTTGTCTTTTTTCTTCCAATGTGGAGTAAAAAAAAAGCCTGTTCTTTTTAGCTTAACTTCTTGCACGGTTTATCTTTTCTCTTTTTCTTTTCACGTTGGAGAGAAAAAGAGAAAAGATGAACCGTGCAAGAAGTTTAGTTAAATAGAACAGGCCTAAAGATAAACTCTGAACTAGTATGTACAATCAGTTCAGCAATAGAAAACAGACCCATTGTGACTATCAAGCCGACATCGTGGCGACACATGGCGCGTCTAAAATTGAAATGAGGTGTACAGTAAGGGCCAAAGCACATATGACAGTCGTAGTCATAAGCGGGGAGCACACACTTCTGCATAACGCATAATGCGTAAGCATAAGAAAATTGATTGGTCTATTTTCTTATGCACATGTGTATGGACCAGTCAATTTTCTTATGCTTACGCATTATGCGTTATGTAAAAGTCTGTGTTTCCCGCTTTAAAGCGGGGAGCACACACTTCTGCCGCTTAAGCGGGGAGCACACACTTTTACATAACGCATAAGGCATAAACATAAGAAAATTGGTTGGTCTATTTCCTTATGCACATGTATATGGACCAATCAATTTTCTTATGCTTACGCATTATGTGTTGTGCAGAAGTGTGTGCTCCCCGTTTAAGTAACGCACAAGTTTTGGTGTATCCTGATCTGTCAGATCGGGGACTTTGAACGTCGTATATCGCTACGCAATGTTATGTGCTTTGGCTCTAAAGCCCCTTGCACAATGCCAGGCAACAGGCAATAGGAACAGG
>NW_020213177.1:46343-56282 GCF_003070985.1 Temnothorax curvispinosus
GAGAGGAAACGAGCGAAAACGAGCGACTGCTCACGATTGCTAGGCTAGCGGAGTATCGGCTGAACGCACCCAATGAAAGTTCGATACGTTGAAGTTGTCCGGCCAACTTCGTAGAGGTCTTTTACTTCTAGGGACTCTACTGTTTACCGCAACAAGGGCGCCGCTTAGTGGTGAAACTCCACAGTGCTCCACAGTTTCACTTCGCAATTTACGCAATTGTCGCGAACGCGTTGTCGCTGCTGCGTTTTGCGACTGAATCCCTTTAAGATTGTCGAAATTTCCACTTTACATCGCCGAACCTTGTTTTCTACTTTTCAACAATTCTTTTTGTTTCACGGTAATCTTTCCGCAACTTTGAGGTTCTCCGTGTATGAGTTCCGACGGGCCGACGTAACAACATCGCCGTGGTGTGATCAAGAGAAAATGGCCGCCGCCGCGGCTGCCGCGCTGCTCGACGAGCTTATGGGCAGAAACAGGAACGTCCTGCCTAATGAGAAGCCCAAGGAACTCAACTGGGAGGATCCTGAGGTAAGCTCGCGTTGATTGCTGAACACCTTCGAAGAGCCTCTGTTAGCTACTTTGCAAAATCTCAATTCCCACTTTCGAGAATTTTTACTTTCCATCTCGTTAACCCTGTCTCCTGACAATGATGACCTTTTTTATATCTATGAAAGTTTTCCTAGATTCTAAGATATGAACAATGAGAATTTGTACAATTGAGCCCTAAATAATCGAATTAATAAAATTTCAATACAAGATTTCTTTAAATTAATTAATCCGCTTCTTTTACTTTTTCTACATTCTACTGTTTTTTTATTTTCTTGTAAACTTGGAGGTTGTACTTTGTATCCGATAAGA
Source organism: Temnothorax curvispinosus (assembly GCF_003070985.1). Taxonomy (NCBI): domain Eukaryota; kingdom Metazoa; phylum Arthropoda; class Insecta; order Hymenoptera; family Formicidae; genus Temnothorax; species Temnothorax curvispinosus. The sequence continues at coordinate 47,202 of NW_020213177.1, forward strand.
TTTTATTTTATGTATACGAAAGTTTAATCGAAACAAAATTTATATCGAAGACTGGAACACAATACCTACAAAGGTAGGCATAGGGAATAGCAACAGAATGTAGATTTTTAACCTATCGGAACTGTGTATCAATGCATTCTGTTCCTATTCCTTGTTTCTATTGCCTGTACCTTTGTATTGTGTTCCAGCCCTGACAGTTGCCAAGATTCAAAGAACCAAATATTTACAAATTAACCTAGGTCTTCTAAGTTTACTATTTATTTTTAGGAGTTAAAGTCATGCGATCGTTAAGAAGAATAATGAAGAAGTTTATTAGTTATTAGAACTAATAAACTTGTCTCATTCTTCTACCAGAAGATTCTTTGAAAAGTTTAGTAGTCTTTATTGTTTACTGTTTTATTACTGTTTTTTAAGAAGTTTATCTATTAAGAAGTTACAAACTATTAAAATTAGATATTTACATATATATATTTTTTATTGAAAGAAGATATAAAACATTAAGAAAGAACAATGTAATGGAGAAATTGATATAAATATTTTTTCATTATTCTGAAATTAAAATATGATTATTAATAATAGATACTGTTGTATCAGTTTCCTTAAACTTTATTTAAAACTTAATTATTTTACACTACTTGATGCTTATTTAAATATATGGAGTTTTCTTATGTTTTAGTTTTGTAAGCTGTATCTGGTGAAATTCTGTCCCCATGACTTATTTGTTAATACAAGAGCGGACTTAGGTGCCTGTCCCAAGGTACACGATGACGAAGCTAGGGAACTTTTTGAAAAGGCGCCGCATTCGTATCGTAAACAGCAATATGAGGATGAGTTTATCAGGTATTGTCAGAGTATGTTAAACGAAGTGGAGAGAAAAATCATAAAGGGAAAGCAGCGGTTGGCACTGATTGGGAGAACAGAAGCAGTAAGTTTCACTAGAAGATCGTATTATGAGCGCAGAATTGTAATTTAATAACTCTTGTAGCCGACGTTAACTCCAGCCCAAACTCAGAGGAATGAGGAGCAGATTGCCTTACTAACAGAGAAGATAAATAAGTTGGTGGAGGAGGCCGAGCAAAGTGGAATTCAAGGCAATGTGGAACAAGCGCAGGGCCTAATGCGTCTTTGCGACCAGTTGAAAGAAGAGCGCGAAACCCTAAGGAAATCCAACGACAACAGTCATTACAATCAAGTAAGAATGAAATAATTATTTAGATGTATATAAATTATAGTTATAATCTATAACCGATCTCTACATAGTTTTATACAAATAAATAATTATAAATGATCTATGATTTGCTACTTGAATTCTTATATTAATTCTACAGCATTTACTTGCAGACTGCTGAACTGGCGGCTGCACAGGAGAAACAAATGGAGGTATGTGATGTGTGTGGCGCATTTCTTATCGTGGGCGATGCTCAGCAACGGATTGATGATCATCTAATGGGAAAACAACATGTGGGCTACGCAAGACTGAAGAGTGCTCTTCAAGAGATTATGGTAGGGACAAATCATGTCATTTTCTTCAATATGTTCCTCAAGTTGACTAAGTTAAAGACTAAATTAAAATCTCGCTTACAGAACAAACGCGAGAAGGTGCGCGACGAGAAAGAACAGAGAAGAGAGGAGGAACGGAAGCAAAGGGCGCGAGCGAACGAGGAGCTCGACAGACGACGGAGAGACGGTGACAGAGATAGAGATCGCGATAGAGATAGGGACAAGCGTCGTAGGCGAATAGATGACGACAAGAGCCGTCATGATTCAAGCGGTCATAGGTAGAAATCTCTCTGTATTGTGATAGCGAGTTTTGAAAAATGTATTCTAAACCGTTTAATAAAGTGTTAGAATATCAATACAGAAAATTAATTAGGAAAGTTTTTACATTTCTAAAAGATGGTCACTGTTATATTTGTAGATTCTAGTAAAAATGTAACATTTCAGAATCAAATGAGCTAATCTAACGGTGATATTGCTTGTTACAGAAACACTGGGCATAAAAGTAGAAGTAGATCGCGAGACAAACACCATCGGGACGAAGATAGCCATCGACGTCACGGTCGAGATAAAGGTGAGTGATAACGTTGATCTTTTAACATGGATTGATCAGGCGTATTACGTTCTAGGATGATGCAATGACAATAATAATAATTTCAGGAAGTCGCGATCATCGAAGTTCCAGCCACCATAATCGTCGCCGTCACCGCTCGCGAAGTCGAAGTCACAAGTAACTTCTCTTGATTGGTTAGTGAGTGAGAAGTAAGCCAGGTATGCACCAAACAATATAACCATATTCGTCTCAATTACTGTACAGGTACTCTCTCGATCCAGGTGAGTTGCCATTCCGATGCACATAATACATATACATGATAATATAATCTGTGATGTTTGAAGCGCCGCGTAAGTCACACAGCAAGTTCGTCTCACTCTCTCTGAAATACATTCTGTCTCTCTCCGCCTCTCTCTGATCTTCCAGAAATGAACACCTCTCATAAGATTTGAGTAATAGGGGCCGGTATCACAGTCTCCGATTAACGTGATCCTCCGATTAAACTCACTCTGCATCTCTTTCAAACTGTCCCCCTAGAAAGAGACGAAGAGTGAGTTTAATCGGAGGATCACGTTAATCGGAGACTGTGATACCGGCCCTAGGTTATGTTCTTTCGTTCTTCCGAAGGGTGCGGTCACATGGACTGATATTTTCCGCGTAACGCGTATCGCGTAACTAATCAGAAGGTGACCGAAAACGCTTCTTTGTGGGGGAGGGGGGTTACGCGGTTACGCGTTAGGCTGGAGTCCCATGGCATGTATTTTCCGCGTAACGCGTAACCGCCTAACCAATTAGAAGCGTTTCACATTTTCGGTTATGCATATTCGCGCTTCTGATTCGTTACGCGGTTACGTGTTACGCGGAAAATACATGCCATGGGACTCCAGCCTTTTACGCGGAAAATACATGCCATGTGACTTCAGCCTTAATGTTAAAACTTGTTAATGGCGCAATGAAGTATGTAGAGCTGAATAGACAATGGTAAAATTTGCAGATTGTAACATTGTAACAAGTGTACTTATTATAATATAATTTTGTAAATATTGTCTACAAAAAAATAACGCTGGATGCTTTCCAGCTTATAACACAAGTCGATACAAGTATCACTCTAGTATCACTCTTTGTTGTTCACTAGATGTTGAAAAAAGACAGAGTGACGCTTGTGTAGACTTGTGTCGCTAAATGAAAAACACCTGCTTTAGCGTAACAATAGTCTAATGCTTTTGTAGAGTTTCAAGATCAAGAAAATTAAATTTACATCTGTTTTCTTAGTTGAGTCTCTTTAGGCCGGTTCTACAATACGTCGTATGTCGGAGTCGGATGTCGGAACGCAGCCGTTGGTCCAATGAGGAAAATTCGTTTTCGAAAAAGGAATTCTCTCATTGAATCATTGGCTGCGTTCCAACATTTGACTCCGACATACGACGTGTTATAGAACCGACTTTACAGTCTCAATTAAACTATTGTTGCAATGATTTTTTGAAAAACTTCAAAATACATTTATAATATCAATTTTTCTTCAAATTTCTCGAAATTTAATTTTTTCGAGCACTTTATATTAAAAGGTTTTTAACAATATAAAATTGCATTGCTTTAAAAAATATTGTTAGGATTTTTAGAAAGTAAATCTAATTTTTATAATATTTAAACTGATTAAGTAAAAATTGGACATTTTAATCATTTCATATGGAAATTTAATTTGTTTTTTTTTACATAACTCCGATATATCATTTCGCGCATTCTCGATTTATCTGCGAAGCAAGCTGGGAGGAGGTATACCTATGCTTGCTTTCATCGGTTAATAACTCTGTACCCGAGTAACAAGAGAGCACAAGTCCAAGAATTCGTTTTTTTCCAGGAGAAGCCCGCGAAGATCTATGGAATTATGGACATACACTTTCAAGATGAATCGAAAGAATGTGAATAAATACAATCAGATTGAAACTCATCCAATATAACAAATTCATACTGTTTATTTAAAAATAAAACGAATTGTTTCTATAAAAATATAGCGTTTTTCTCTTTATTCTACATAGTCTTATCGCGTTTTGTTTTCAGATAATTGAATTCGAGGCTTATTTTTCGGGAACTGAACCTTGTATTATTGCTTTTCCACGTAATTTATAAAAGAACATCGTATTTCTCATTATGGGATATAAAGATAAAGAAAAACCCTGGTAAAAGTCAATTTTGGACTTAGTTCCTTTCGCTTCTCGGGCACGAGGCTGTCTGTAGGTTTGTTAATGCCGTAATCTCGTTTACACGTCATTGAGAGAGAGAGAGAGAGAGAGAGAGAGTGTGTGTGTGTGTGTGCGTGTGTGTAAGAGATTTAGTGGTTTAGTGTGGAGGGGACACAGCTCTCAGTACCCGCTTCATAGAGCTTCGTCCACGACTGCAAATGCACGAGTGCACAACTGCGAGTGCGCCCTGCAAACGTGTGACTGTGACTATATGAACCTCTAGCTTCTGCCACGCAATTGACGAGGTATTTATGCCGGAATGATAATATCAACACATGTCCTTCTGCCAGGAGAGTTATTCCTTTGTTTTCGTGTCCCGTTGGGTCCTTAGCTGACTAAGGATCTAACAATTTTTGAGATGCGAAGTTTTAGACAATATAAGGATCTTTAAATCGCCGGTATATAGGGCCATACATATTCATGCAAGACTTAACGTACTCCACTATTTTTATTATAAAAGAATGCACTTAAACGAGAATGCTATTTCTTAGCAAAGCCACTAAAGAATAGAAAGATATATAGATAATTATAATAGAGAATTTACCTGATATCTATAAGAAACTAATATTTATTTTAAAAATCAAATTTAAGAGACATGATATTCAATTATTTGAATATTTTGTGACTTACGTAAGTCACCTCCCCAAATAATGAAAATTGACCCAATGATCTGCGTATCTTTCGGTGTTTCTAATTGAGGCGATTTAGTTCGCAATTTCCTCAAGAGAACTTCATGCGCTTGTTAAACAAACACACAGTCGACAGAGGGACAGGATTTTACCAGCATAAAACTGTCATTAAATAATGTTTGACTATTACATTGTATCACGGTGCCGATGACACTTTTGTGTAAAATTTGGATTATCTATTTTCAGGAAGAAGAGAAGAACAAGGGGAAGACTACGGGAACTCATCCAAGACATCGTTTAACATATTGTTAAGGTAAAGATTTTGCATAATCTTAACAATAAGAAAGAGTGAGAGAGGGAGAGGACAGACGAAGAAAATATTTGCGTTGAGATCCGCCAGAATCGATATAACTCGTGTTCCGAGTAATTGTTATTTTAGGCCATCTATACATAAACAGAATATCAGCAAGGTAAATTGTATGATACAATTTGTATTTGCTGTGCCGCGTTATAATAATAATGCTCGTAAGATTGTTATTTGGAATTAATAAAACAATGCCACATATCTCTCCGTTTGCTTTTCTTTTTATTTTGCATACTGTTTTATGCGTGAATAGTTAAGTAATCTTTTTAAGTATCCACTTTGGGACTGAAACAAATTTAACTCGGATCTATCAGTTTTTCATCGTAATTATATTGTTAAAATAAAATACAGGGTGTCCCAGGACCTCACCGACAAACTTTGAGGAATGATAGGTCACACAGGGGGGATCATTTTTTGTTAAGGAACATATGGTCGCTGACGCGTCCTTAAGGAGCTATGCATTCGAATAGTCAGATCTCCGGTAAAATGTTTTGCACAAATAAATAGTTATTTGTGTAACAAGTGAGGTAAGATGAAAATTCCCGGGTGCGGAGTTTACGCACGAGCCGAAGGCGAGTGCGGTAACTGCACCCGGGAATTTCCATCTTTACACACGGCTTACACTCCCTATTTTATGTTGCAAGTGCCTGGAAAGTGGTCTATCACGCACGCGTAGCGTGCGTAATGGGGCACTTTCCATGCACGTGTTGCATAAATTTAATTTAATTAACTCTCAGAAGAGTGAGATAGAAAGAGAGGGAGTGCACCCGGGTGGGAATCGGAACGCAGTCCTGCAGTACAGTACGTAGGTCACACCCATACTCGACAGAGTTGGACAATCAATGCTGCGAAGGTGTCAACAATGTAATGAGGTACAGGGCAGGCAATTTGAACAGCTATTATTGTAAATTGTCAGAACATGCAAGAAAAAATAGATTTTATTTGTTCAAAACATTTTACCGGAGATCTGACTTTTCGGATGCATAGCTCCTTAAGGACGCGTCAGCGACCATATGTTCCTTAACAAAAAATGATCCCCTCTGTGTGACCTATCATTCCTCAAAGTTTGTCTGAGGTCCTGGGCTATCCTGTATAGAGCTACTTGAATTAAGGAAGATAAAAAGAATAAAGTACAAAACAAAAAATCTATATGAGAATTGATATAAATACAGTTATAATCTTACAAAAATATATAATTTATTAAATAAATACATGAGCTTAATAGTACATAAACAGTCTATGCTAATACTGTACATCACAGTCTTCTTCTGATATAAAACAGTTCGTGCAACAACAGCGTGTTTACTTCAAACCAATTTGCCTCGTAACCTGAATAGTGTAATAAAATATACAGTGTTTAATTAATTATTTTCACAATTAATCCTTGCTTGATGCAAAATATATCTACTTAAATAAATACAATTTTAATATTCAATAATAATAGTATCATGTAACACTAATAAATGTAATAAGAATAATTTCCGCAAAGTTTGAAAAATGAACATTTTTTCATGTGGTCAAATTTTTACTTGATGGATAAAATTACCTGTTCGTACACGGTCCAAGCCATGGTGGTCATCAAAGTCCGCCTCAGCATTCTAGGAACAATACCCTTGAAATATCCTAAGGCGCCGTACTTTTTATAAATGAAGAACGTCGCGTGATAGATATCGTTGAATTCGTTCGGATATAACTGCATCTTCGTTTTTACAACATCCGGCGGCTGCGTCACTATGGACGCCAAAATTCCAGCCAAGATTCCGCAGCCGAAGTGAACCGGTGCCGACGAATTGTTCGTCACTCCTGTAAAAAATCATAAATAAGTTTGTAATTTTTATGTAAAACATTTTTAACGTAAGTCATGAATAATTAATTTAATAATATCGCGTCGTTTAACGATATACGATAGATTAATATAACTAAAATAGCTTTAAGGAATACCTGTACTGGCAGCAGCGTTTTTCAATTGGGTGTAAAACATGAGATATAAACCACTATAAGGCGCATCCCGCAAAAGAGTGGGTACCAAACCGCTCGATAAACCTCTGACTCCTTCCTGCTTGTAGATCAACTTAAGAGCCTCGCTGATACTATTGTACTTATAAACGCCACTCTGCACAATACGGAATTATATTTACATAATCTGCGCAAGTTTCATTTTAAAAAGACCAAAAATAATCATAAAATGATCCCCATATGATCGAAACTTATGAAATATCTTTAGATAGTGTCATGCTATTACAAAAGTATGTATTAAATTATATTTTACGAATAATATTAATAGCGCAATGCAGAAACTCTTCTTATGCTTTAGAATTTTTTTCTTCCATTTTCTATCGTTTCCTTTTCTCAGTATCTCTTCCCTCTTTAATTACAAGAGTCCCATTATGTTATTTCATATCCTCTCACTGTCCACATTCCTGTTATCTCTTTTTTCCTCTATTTTCTGAACGTACCTCGAATCGTGTCTTCACGACGGTGATGGGAATCAGCAAAGCACCAGACATAGACCGCGCGGTAATGCCCAAGGAGATGGCCTGTAGAGCCGTCAGAGGTTCTTCCAGATTGAAAGCATGCTTTAGCCAATGTAGCGACGAAAAGTACAAGCCCACACCAGGAATCACTCTGGTTATCGACTGCAAATTAACATCCATTATGTCGTAATATCAATGTGAATCAACCTTCAATCCATGTCAAGATCATCATCTTCAGAGCAACGTCTTACTGGTGTCATGCCCTTCCAGAGTCCAAAGATATTCTCTTTCTGAACGATGTATGCCACTGTGCCCAGCATTCCATTTTTTGGCGATCTATTAAGAAATCCGGAAAGTAAAATTAATTAATTACAAAAAACTCAAGTTTGAATTAAGTAAAAAGTGTAATTTTAAATAATTTAAGTAGTTAATTTTAAAAGTATGATAGATTTTAAGAAATTAAATATCAAGCGACTTCTATTATCTAAATTCAATCTTATAAATTTTAAATTAGGAGAGGACAAATCCCGATTATGTATTCAAAATAAAAAAGTCTAACTGCTGATTTTATTTACAGCAAACTTTAATCTTACCCAACAGGGGCATTGACTCTGCTCTGAAGTCTGGTCTTCACTAAGTCCAGCGGTTGGAAGAGGATCGTAGAGAATGTTCCAGAGAACGAGCCCGCCAAGAAGGACTTCAAAATAGGGTACTGTGAACATAGGGAAATCATAAGAAAAGGCTCATTCGAATTCGTCGTTGTGAATAACGGTCTATAAGTTATCTTAAAATTCGTAATCTTAATTTAACAATATTTTCTAACTCATCGATCTAGAGATGGCGCTAAGCTATTCCGCCGCTATGCAATATTTAAATTAGCACTTTATATATATACCTACCTATATATATATATATATATATATATATATATATATATATACACAGGGTGTCTAAAAAATAAGTATCCCATATTTTGAAGGCAAGCACTCATCAAAATAAGAAGAAAATGTCCATTAAACATGGGTCCTAAATCAAATACCTGTTGAGATATGAACCAATCTTTATTGTATACTATAGGAGGTGTTTTATGTGGTTTAAGTAGAAAAATACACATTCCTACAATGTTTGTATGTCATCGATACCTGATAACGACTAAAGTCCCTTGCACAATGCCAGGCAACAGGCAATAGGAACAGGGAATAGAAATCAGAAATCATGTATAAATGCAGAATAAACAGTGACACAGGCAATAGACAGAGTTTCCGTCACGTTGGAAATTCTGTGCCTATTGCCAACCAATCACAGCATTCAAATTTTTTAGGTT